>NC_048232.1:54531389-54627921 GCF_002007445.2 Ailuropoda melanoleuca
AAAAAAACATTAAAATAAAAGAAAAGAATTTAAAAAAATATGTATTAAGAATAAAATAAATCAGAGGTGTAATTTGAGAGTTATGCTGTAAGTTATGAAAGACTGCTCACCTCCTATTGTTTTTATTCAAATGCATAAAATTTTCAATATTCTGGGGCACTAGGGTGGCTCAGTGGTTAAGGGTCCAACTCTTGATTTCAGCTCAGGTCATGATCTCAGAGTTGAGAGATCTAGCCTCATGTCAGGCTCCATGCTGGGCTCTTGCTTAAGATTCTATCTCTCTGTCTTCCTCTGCCCCTCCCCCCTGCTCACACACTATTTCTCTCTCTCTCTAAACATAAATAAATAAATAAAAATTAAAAATTAAAAAAAATTCAATATTCTTATGTAGGTATCACTTCTGGAACTTTGGTCAAAAAAGTTCTTTTATCCAAGGAAAATAATATCCATAGTTTCAAGGGTACTGACAAAGGATAGGGCAGAACTTCTAATTTTTTAGTTAAAAATATCAATTTTCTATACTTTTGAGGTGTTTCAGATGTTTACATTATTCTCTGTTGCATTCTGAAAGCTAATGTGGTGAACAAGGTAAGGGAAAAAGAAAAACTGCTGAAAGATACAAGTTTGTGTATTATGATTATTAGTATTTTGCAAATGGTGACCCAAATGTGTTTTAGTTTCCCCTTTAAGTCATGTGTAATTCTTTTACTTCCCACCTCCAGGGCCAAGCCAGGAAGTTTATAGTTCCTGAGAAGGAAAGGGTAGAGACCTTGCTCTCTTTACCAAGACACTGGACATGAAGAACTAGCAATATGGAAAGAAAAAATATATATATTACCAGACTATTTCAGCTCTCATTCAACATTTTTAGGAGCATCAAAAAAGGACACAGGCATAGCAAAGAGGAGATGCTTCTTCCTCCTGTGACAATTAGGGTTTATGGCTTTTTGTTTTTAGTAGAAAGAAGTTGGGACATGGAGGAGGGGGAGAAGCCAGACTTTTCATTGTCCTATGGAATTGTGGAAGCAGGGAAGAGAGAAGAAAAGGAAGTAGTGAAATTTGTGTGAATTTTCCTTTCGAGGCTTTGACACAGAAGAAAGAGTCAGATAAATGAGGGAAAGAGGCTGTCTGTTCCCATATCCTTTTGGATTCTGAATCCCAAGTGTATCTTTTCCCTCATCAATCTTGGGGTACCCATATCAGCATCTGCCTTCGGCTCAGGTCATGATCCCAAGGTCCTGGGATCCAGTCCCACATCAGGCTCCCTGCTCAGCAGGGAGCCTGCTTCTCTCTCTCTTCCCTCTGCTTATGCTCTCTCTCTTGCTCTCTCTCTCTCTCTCTCTCTCTCTCATATAAGTACATGAAATCTTAAAAAAAAAGTGCTAAGAGGAGACTAAGTCTGTAAGGCAACACAATCATGCTTTAACCAGACTGGAAGGAAATAGATTATATATTTTATTGGTTCCTTATTACAGACCACACTCTTGATAGTATTGCTATAGGTTTGTGCCCTACAAAGCAGGAACTCTGATCAATTCTAAGTTGAGTAATTCCATCACACATATTGACAGAGACAGATAGACAGAGAGGGAGACAGGGAGACACACAGAGACAGAGTGAAAGAGATACACAGAGAGGGAGAGACAAACACAAAAAGACAGAGATAGAGAAGAGAGAGGGATGAAGGGAGAGACAGAGACAGAAAGACAGAGAAAGAGAAACTGCCTGTACATTTTACACATTTGATAAACGGTAGAATGTTTTCACAGATTAGTTTGTTGCTCCATATATTTTATACATTTTATACCTTTTTTTTTCCTATTGCTACCTGTATACTTCTGGTCTCAGATGCCATAAAACATGATCATAAGACATTAAATACTCTTGCCTTGCCTCATCATGTGATGAAGTAGAATGAGTTATGACAGTAGGCAGTAGAAATGGTTCTGGGAAGGCATTCCCGCATGAGATGCCAGCGATGCAGAGCTCTACATGGGGGTGGGGTAACATTCAAAAATATACTGCACTTCACACAAACTCAACATAGTCCTAACTTAAATTCTTTTGTCTTCAATGGAACCCCAAATACCAGCAGCCACTCTCCTTTCACTCAAGATAAGGAAAAGTGCAATGGAAGTATTGTTGGAGTAGAAAAACACTGGTCTTAACTAATTAGAATTAAATGTATAGCTCTTGATTGAAGAAAGAAAGATGGTGGCAAAGTAGAACCCTAGGCTCACCTTATTCCATGAGTGCAACTAGATAACTATCAAATGATCCTAAATACCCCCAGAAATTGTCCTGAAGACTGGCAGAATAAACTTCACAACTAAAGATAGAGAAGAGACACATCAAAGAAGATAGGAGGCATGGAGTCATGGGGAGCGAAATGGATCATGGCTGCTGCAGTTGGGAGGGAGTCATGATGATGGATAAGGCTGAGAGTCAGACTAGCACACAGGGGAGCACACAGGGAAGATGACTCCCCATAATGATTGACTTGGAAAGTGAGTGTGGCTGAGTTTTGGAGTTCTTGCAGCCTGTGGGGCTGAAAGCCTAGAGTTCTAAAGGTTAGTTGGCTTGGTTCAAGGAGAGCCCAGAGGCATTGGTGCTGCTCTTGGAGAGAAGGTAAGGCAAACAGCCCTTGGACATACAGAGTGGAAACAGTGATCTAAGAAGCACCTAGGGCACACACTGTGGTGGTTAGTTGCTCATCTTGGAGCATGTCCCAAAAACGCAGCATTCATTGAGAACTCTGGGAACAAAAGAACTGGCAAGCACCATTTCCCTCCTCTGCTCCTCAGCATAAGCTCAGGTCCACCTGCGAGAAGCAACACAGCATCTACACTCACTACTTAATTTGCTTACACCAAGCCCTACCCCCTCGTGTTTCAGTGGAACTGCCAGCCACATTTGCCCCATTCCCAGCACAGCAGGCCCGCTCCCCCAGAAGACTTGCCTAAATCCCTTCCAACACTGTATCTCCAGACCCAAGAGTTTTGTAGGGTCTCAGTTCCAGCAGCCATGGCAACAGGTCTGATTTCACAAGCAGACCAGGGCACATCTAGTTAAAATGCTATATTCAGGCCAGGGACTAAACACTGCCCACAACAGGCAAAGAGAGCCTCTGCAGGCAAGTGGCCTGAAGGATAAAATAGCTAGGACACAACAGCAGAGTGCATGCAACACACATTTGGAAACACTTCCTAAAGTGCCAGGCCCTGGGGAAGGGGGGACACTACACAGCAGGGCACTATAGGACCTCTTCTTCATAAGGCCTTTACCCTCAAAAACAGTGGATATAGCTGACTTTCCTAACAGAAGCAGGCACAGAGACATAGACAAAATGAGAAAACAGAGGAATTTATCACAAATGAAAGATTAGGACAAGGCCATGGCCAGAGATATAAGTGAAACAGATATAAGTAACATGCCTGATAGAGAATTTAAAGTAATGATCATAAGGATACTCACTGGACCTGAAAAAAGAAGATAAGACATCATTGAGACCCTTAACATAAGATAAGAAATAACATATGAGAGGTAAAGGGCTCAGTAAATGAAAGGAGAAACATGCATGATGGAACAAATTGCAGGTGGGAAGAAGCAGAGGAATGAATTAATGATCTAGAAGACAGAGTAATGGAAAGTAATCAAGCTGAACAAAAGAGAAAAAGAAAGCATTATACAGAACTAGAATAGACTTAGGGAACTCAGTGACTCCATCAAATGTAATAACATTCATATTATAGGAGTCCCCAAAGAAGAGAGAGAAAAAGCAGAAATTCATTTGAAGGTATAATAGCTGTAAAGTTCCTAATCTAGGGAAGGAAACAGATATCCAGACACAGGAGGTACAGAGAACCCTCAACAAAATCAACAAAGGCAGATCCACACCTAGATATAGAATTAAAATAGCAAAATAAAAATGGCAAAATATAATGCTAAAATGTTTAAAAACAGCAAGACAAAAGAAGACAGTTACATACAGGGGAAACCCCTCCCCCCCAAAGGCTAGCAGGGGATTTTTCAGCAGAAACTTTCAAAGCCAGAAGGGAGTGGCGTGATATATTCAAAGTGCTAAATGGGAAAAATCTGTAGCCAAGAATATTCTATCCTGCAAGGCGATCGTTCAGAATAGGAGAGATAAAGAGTTTCCCAGACAAACAAAAACTAAAGGAGTTCATGACCACAGCTCTTCATCAGATGAATGCATAAAGAAGATGTGGTTCATATATACAATGGAATATTCCTCTCAGCCATCAGAAAGGACGAATACCTACCATTTACATCAACATGGATGGAACTGGAGGGTATTAAGCTAAGTGAAATAAGTCAATCAGAGAAAGACAATTATCATATGGTTTCACTCATATGTGGAACATAAGAACTAGCACAGAGGATCGTGGGGGAAAGGAGGGAAAACTGAATGAGAAGAAATCAGAAAGGGAGCCAAACCATGAGAGACTCTTGACTCCAGGAAACAAACTTAGGGGTGTGGAAAGGGACGTGGGTTGGAGGATGGGATAACTGGGTGATGGGCATTAAGGAGGGCACATGATGTAGTGAGCACTGGGTTTTATACATAACTAATGAATCATTGAACACTACACCAAAAACTAATGATGTACTGTATGTTGGCTAACTGAATTTAAATTAAAAAAAGAAAAAACAGCTCTTCAAGAAATATTAAAGGGCTCTTTGAGTGGAAAGAAGAGACCAAAAGTGACAGTATAAAGGTAGGAAACACAAAAGCAATAAAAATAACTATCAGTCAAGGAAATTGCAAGATAAAAGGATGTAGAATATAACAACATATACCTAAAACATGGGAAAGAGAGATATATAAAAAAAATTATACACCCAACATAGGACCATCCAAATACATAAAATAGTTAATAACAAAAATAGACAAAATAATTGATAATAATAGTAGGGGACTTTAACACTCCATTTACATCAATGGACAGATCATCTAAACTGAAAATTAACGAGGAAACAATGGCACTGAATGACACACTGGAACTGATGAATTTAACAGACATATTCAGAAAATTCCATCCTAAAACAGAATACACATTCTTTTCAAGTGCACATGGGACATTTTACAGTATAGATCACATACTAGCCCACAAAACAATCCTCAACAAATTCAAGAAGATTGAAGTCATCCCATGCATCTTTTCTGACCACAACATTATAAGACTAAAAGTCAACAACAAGAAAAAATTTGGAAAGACCACAAATACATAGAGGTCAAAAAACCTACTAAACAATGAATGGGTCAACTTAAAAATAAGAGAAGAAATTTAAAAAATACATGAAACATATGAAAAAGAAAACACAATGGTCCACAGCCTTTGGGATGCAGCAAAAGTGATTCTAAGAGGTAAGCTTATAGCAATACAGACCTATCTCAAGAAAGAAGAAAACTCTCAGATAAACAACCTAACCTTACACCTACAAAGCTAGAAAAAGAATGACGAACAAAACCAAAAACCAGCAGAAGGAAGGAAATAATAAAGATCAGAGCAGAAATAAATAATATAGAAACAGAAAAACAAGCAAAAAAATAATAGAACAGATCAATGAAACCAGGAGATGGTTCTTTGAAAGATATCAATAAAATTGATAAATCTCTAAGCACATTTATCAAAAAAAGGAGAAAGGACTCAAGTAAAATCACAAATGAGAGATGTGAAGTAACAACCAATATCACAGAAATACAATAATAAGAGAATATTATGAAAAACTCCATGCCAACGAATTGGCCAACCTAGGAGAAGTGTATAAATTCCTAGAAACATATAAACTACCAAAACTGAAACAGGAAGAATAGAAAATTTGAACAGACCAATTACCAGGAAAGAAATGGATTGAGCAATAAAAAAATTCCCAAAAAACAAAAGTTCAGGACCATATGGCTTCATGAGTGAATCCTATCAAACATTTAAAGAAGATTTAATACCTATTCTTCTCAAACTATTCCAAGAAAAAAATAGAAAAGGAAGGAAAACTTCCAAATTCATTCTAAGAGGCCAGCATTACCCTGATATCCAAATCAGATAAAGACACCACTAAAAAAGAGAACTACATGTCAAAATATCTAATGAACATAGATGCAAAAAATCTTCAACAAAATATTAGCAAACCAAACCCAACAATACATTTAAAAAATCATTCACCACAATCAAGTGGAACTTATTCCTGGGTTGTAAGGGTGGTTCAACATTCACAAAGCAATCAATGTGATATATCACACCAAAAGAGAAAGGATAAAAATCATATGGTCATTCCAATAGACTTAGCGAAAGCATTTCACAAAGTACAATGTCCATTCATGATAAAAATCCTGAACAAAGTAGGTTTAGAGGGAACATACTTCAAGATAATAAATGCCATATATGGAAAAACCCAAAGCAAACATCATACTCAGTGGTGGAAAACTGAGAGCTTTTCCCCTAAGGTCAGGAACAAGACAAAGATGTCCACTCTCACCACTTTTATTCAACATAGCACTGAAAGTCCTACCCACAGAAGTCAGACTGCCAAAAGAAATAAAGGCATCCAAACTGGTAAGGAAGAAGTAAAACTTTCAACTTTCACTATTTGCAGATGACATGATACTATATATGGAAAACCTGAAAGACTCCACCAAAAAACTGGCTAGAATAGATAAACAAATTCAGTAAATTCTCAGAATATAAAATCAATGAATAGAAATCTGTTACATTTCTATGCACCAATAATGAAGCAGCTAGAAGAGAAATTAAGAAAACAATCCTTTTTACAATTGAACCAAAAATAATAAAATACCTAGGAATAAACCTAACCAAAGAAATGAAAGACGTATACTCTGAAAACTATAAAACACTGATGAAAGGAATTGAAGACAATACAAGGAATTGGAAAGATATTCCATGCTCAATCATTTAAAGAACAAATATTGTTAAAATGTTTATACTACTCAAAGCAATCTACAGATTTAATGCAATCTCTATCAAACTACCAATGGCATTTTACACAGAACTAGAATAAACAATCCTAAAATTTGTATGGAACTACAAAAGACCCAAAATAGCCAAAGCAATCTTGAAAAAGGAAAGCAAAGCTGGAGGTATCACAATTCCAGACTTCAAGTTATATTACAATGCTGTATTAATCAAAACAGTATGGCACTAGCACAAAAAATAGACACATAGATCGATGGTACAGAAGAGAAAACCCAGAAATACACCCACAATTATTTGGTCAATCAATCTTCCACAAAGCAGGAAAGAATATCTAATGGGGGAAAAGAAAGTCTCTTGAACAAATTGTGTTGGGAAAACTGGACAGCTACATGCAAAAGAATGAAACTGGAACACTTTCTTACACCATACACGAAAATAAATTCAAAATGGATTAAAGACCTAAATGGGAGACCTGAAACCATCAAAATCCTAGAAGAGATCACAGGAATTAACTTCTTTGACATCAGCCATAGCTACTTTTTTTTCTAGATATGTCTCCTGAGGCAAGGGAAACAAAAGCAAAAATAAATTATTATGACTACATCAAAATAAAAAGCTTCTGTATAGTAAAAGAAATAACCCACAAAACTGAAAAGCAACCTACAGAATAGGAGAAGGTATTTGCAAATGACATATCCAATAAAGGGTTAGTATCCAAAATACATAAAGAACTTATCAAACTCAACACCCAAAAAACAAATGGGCAAAGACATGAACAGACATTTCTCTAAAGAAGACATACAGATGGCCAACAGATACATGAAAAGATGCTCATCATCAGTTATCAACAGGGAAATGCAAATCAAAACTACAATGCAATATTACTTCACACTTGTCCAAATGGCTAAAATCATCAGCACAAGAAATGACAAGTGTTGGTGAGGATATGGAGAAAAAGGAAACTTCTTGCACTGCTGGTGGGAACTCAAACTGGAGCAGCCATTCTGGAAATAGTATGGAGCTTCCTCAAAAAGTTAAAAACAGAGCTACCTTATGATCCAGCAATTGCACTACTATGTTTTTACCCCTAAAATACAAAAACACTAAGTCAAAGGGATACATACACCCCTATGTTTATAGCAGCATTATTTATTAAAGCCAAGATATGAAAGCAGCCCAAGTATCCATCAATTGATAGATGAATAAAGAGGATGTAGTATATATGTGCAATGGAATATTACTCAGCCATCAAAAAGAATGAAATCTTGCCATTTACAATGATATAGATGGAGCTAGACAGTATAATCCTAAATGAAATAAATCTGAGAAAGACAAATACCATACGATTTCACTCATACATGGAATTTAAGAAACAAAGCAAATAAGCAAAGGGAAAAAAAAGAGAGAGCAAGAGAGAGAGAAACCAAGAAATATACTCTTAAATTTAGAGAACAAACTGATAGTTACCAGAGGGGAGGTGGGTGAGCGGATGGGTTAAATAGGTGACGGGGATCAAGGAGTGCACTTGCCCTGATGCAACACGTGCAACAATTCTATACACTTAGTAATGTATAGAATTGTTGAACCACTGTATCATACACCTGAAACTAATACAACACTGTATGCTAATTAACTGGAATTCAAATAAAAACTTGGAAAAAAAATCCAATACTCTCAAAATTCTTATAAAAATCAACCATGTTAAAACATTACAAATGCTTCACAGTACATACATATACTCCTCTGAATGGAAGACTGAATATATGAGAAACTGAGCCTTTTTTCCCATAGTGTATCAGTCTCTTGATTAAATTATCTAATGGGGGAGGGTTAAAGTTGGATAGAAGTAAAATGTAAAAATTTCCCAACTGAACAGTGGGTGGAGCCTAAGTAAGAAAACCAGATATGTTACAGGAAAAAAGATGTACATTTTTAATCTACATTCCAACTTTAATGTGAACAATTTTTCACATTAAATATATAAATATTTTGAATAAACTTCCTGCCCTTCACTTTATCTCTATTGAAATAGTTCTCTTTCTTTAAGATCTGACATAACTGCCACCTCTGCTTTGAAGTCTTCTCTGATCACCAGAGAAAATTGAATTCACCCAATCATGAATTCCAGTGGTAACTGCTTTGAACTTTTCTTATTTCCTGATACTAATTAGTTGCCACCCTATATTTTAGTTATTGGTTTGTATATATTACCACAAGGGTGATGACTATATGATTTATTGACCTAACATGACCATCTTCAGAATAAAAGGGGCATCTAACAATTAAGCTAGGGACACACGTATCAACGCAGACTGCCTTGAGTAAACTGTGAAGGATGGCTATTTTTTATCTCCCTTATTTGAATAAAAGCTTTTGAAGCACATGGATTAGAGCTTTGTTTTTGTTCCTTTATGGTATTTAATGATGTTAATTAAAATCAAAATAGAGGAGCTTAATAGAATTTGTTAGATGACTGCTTTACCTGTTAATTTTGGAAATTTCCTTTTTATTCAGTTCTGAATAGTTCATCTTTTTGGTTTATGGACAATCAAATCATTACATGGACACAGTTCATATAAACAAGAACTTCATAGACTCTCAAATAAAAATTGTTCAGTGGCTGGTTCAATAAATACACACATACACACTTGCAAATATGAGGTAGGTAGACACATTGCTAAGAACAAAAGTCAGTCTGTAACATGGAACATAATATTTCCTTTTGTAAAATTAAAATTTTTAAATTTAAATTCAACTAACATATAGTGTATTATTAGTTTCAGAGGTAGAGTTTAGTGATTCATCAGTGCATATAACACCCAGTTCTTATTACATCAAGTGCCCTCCTTAATGCCCATCACCCAATTCCCCACCCAATGCCCCCACCAAGCTCCCCTCCAGCAACCCTCAGTTCGTTTCCTATAGTTAAGACATAACATTTACCTTTTAATTTAATGGGCCACAGGCCAAATTTGGAAGATCTGAATCTCAAAAAAGGATTAAACTAACAAAATTAATTAGACTAAGGGAGATTGAGGAGAATCAGTGTTTTGCCACATTCCAGAAATTTGTGATTAATTTTAATATCTAGATCATCATTCTAACTGATACAGTTAGCTAGATTATATCTCTTTTTTTTTCATTAAAAACGATGGCAATATTTTTCTATATTTTATATCTATAAAAGATTATATAAAAGAAATTCAAGATTGTCAACAATCTCACATTCAATGTATTTTCCCATTGTTTTGAATTCAGCTGAGATTTTGAATAAGATTGTGATACAAACTCTTGGATGCTTATGTGATATTTTTGGTAGTTTTTAAAAATCTATGTTTTCATTCATTCAATAAATATTGATAATTTATTATAATTCATTAAAATTAGGTTATTCAATGTGCTATAACCTGCAGATAAAACACTGAAGATGATATATATGATCGGAAAGAATCATCTTAATTATATTTTAAAAGTATTTAAATTGGAATCTAGTTTTATATTTGGGGATGTAAAATGCATAAGCAGAGGTATAAGTCTAAAAAATAACATACTAAACTAAATACAGTTAAGAAACTTTAGGTGTATACATGATTTTTACCTGTGTATCATCAGAGAACAAGTCGAATATAGAGAAGAATTTACTTAAGCTTCTTTCCCATCAGTAGAATGGTATGTAAATTACCAAAGAGGGTTTTGATTTTGAAAACAAAGTAGTTTTTGATAGAATGATGTTACACTTGATTACAGCTGACCTTATCAGGTCAGATTGTATTCATATTTTTTCTAAGGTAGTAATTAATTTCAAAGCTTTCAAAATTCAGATTACTTTCTTTTGACCAAAGTTATTCCTTCAGTTAGTTTTGAGTATCATGCTATAGGGGATATGACTAACATAGAGACATAATCTTGAAATTAGGCTCATATAAACAAAAATATATCATAGTTAATATATAAATGAAGGTCCCAGGAAGACACATATAATATATTCATTTAAGACAAGAAGAGGAGGGTTAATTGAAGAGATTATTTTAAAAGTTTGTAGTGTGACCACCTTTGTTTAAGGAATTCCATAGGGAAAGGGTTAGTGCACCAAATACCCAATGTGTCTGTCTTCCTTCCCTCTGATCATCTGCCAGGGATTCTTCATTGGCCAAACTCAAATGGAAGAGCATAGTAAAACCTGATGAAATAGTCACTACAGGTGCACTTTCCAGGAAGGAGAGCAGGGTGGATGGTGAATCTAAAAGGACAAATAGACAATATATGCCACACTTCATCCTTTTTTTTCTCAGCATACACTGTTGTCTTTGGCCTGGGTGACAGGTGTATTCCAAATACAGGAGATTCGTAAAGTCACGCACAAAATCATTCAATTATACTTCTATCTGAAACCTAAAATATTAACCACAACCATAGTTCATAAGAAAGTGGGAGAAAAACAAGGGAGGAAAAAATGTTAAATAATGTAACATACGGCTGTTAAGTCTCCACTTCTTTGGTCAAAAGACCTAGGTTGGTGTTCGTAACTGCTTTAATCCATAATACATTTCCTATTCTCCTTACCCTCTGCCAGAGCTTTTCTGGACAAGGTTCTTTAATGTGGTCATCTAAACTATCTTTTCTATAGAACCTGACACCTTGCTTTGCCACAGCAGTCCACTGGTCATGGCTATTAATCATCACAAAGAATTAGCAAGAGACACCACAGTGAACCTCCTGGATTTCGGTTAATAGACCACTTTTTGTCCATTGTTCTAATACCTACTTGATAAGGGAATCAATACCCTCAGTAAGTTCTCTTTTTGTTGATCAAGAGGCATGAGAAGCCCAAAGTGGCCAGGAGTAGATTTAGCCTCCAGTTCATTGGAATCATGACTTTATTTTTTTTTAGTAAACATTCCTGCTTTGGGCACTAGAATTCTCACAGCCACCAAGTTAAAGGTTGCAGCGACAAGAAGAAAAATTTGTCAAAGGGTTGCTAACTGTAATAATGAGAGGGACTCCCAGATCCATGCATTCTAAGCATATACAAGCTGCTGGTTGAAGGTACATATCACATCCTGTACGCCAACCATGTCCTATCTTAGTCCTTGATTATATGTCCATTCAATCCTTAAATTCCTTCAGGCTACTTCTGTTACCAGTTACTCCTATATTCTCAACAGGGGCGCTATCACCCCCAAGTGGTGGAAATTGGGTTTTGAGTGTGAAAAAATCTGGGATATTATAATAGTATTTAATGTAAGGGGGTGGAAGGTGATTAGGAAAATAATGTCTAAAAATATTCCTTAGGGGATTGATAAAAAATGTTGAAAAACAATGAATTACTGTATCATTTAGAATTCCAGAATTCATTTCAAAGACTACTTACAAAGGTATGGGGAGGGTGTTGGAAAACCACAAAAGATAGTGCAATATTCTGAGACTAGTATCAGTGAGGGACCTGTATGCCAGAAGAGGAAAAAAAAAGAAGTGCAGTTAAGAGAACTTGGAAGCAAATGATCATATTTAAATGACCAATTTGAGAAGAACTGGGATCTTTGATTGATGAAAAGAACTAGTTCAAAATACTTTAGAGAAGACTTCAGGGCAAAAGATTCCTCAGCCTTATTTTCCTAACTTTTTCTGATCTCCTGCCAGTTCCCAAATTGCTGATCCAACTGGAAACTATAAGGAAAGGGAACCCACTGATACAGCCTATCCAGGTCAGCCTCCTATGTCAGAAAGCAGAGTAGAAAAAGGTGGTGGGGTAAACAGATGCTAGTTTCAACACGATAACATTTAAGGGTAACCAGAAAAAGGAATATTATATTCTAAAATTTGCCTGTTGCTTTATTGTAAGGGAAAACATATGGATTAACCATTATCTTTGAGATATATATCTAAATAAAATATTTTTGCATAAATCTCAATCTAAATTAAGATGGGAAGCAAGTGAAAATATACTAAGACAATGGTAAGATAATGGATAAAACTGTCATAATTTCTAACACAGGTTTTATAGAGTTATTATTACCTTGAATTCAAGGTAACCATTATCATTTTTATACAGGTAATTCTATATATTAGTCTATACAGAAAATCTATAGAGAAGATTCTAATTTTATCTAAAAATAAGTAAAGCTAGTGTGTTTTTAGCCTAGATGTAGCATATCAAGAGTTAATTAATCAACACTAAGAAAAGAAATTCATTTCCAAAATACCACCTCTACACATTCTGACACTTGACTGTCATACACTTCTCAGTTTGCTGCACATGTCGGTCCACAGTTACAGCAGATGGATCAGGCAATACCAGGAGGTACTGAAAGTGGATCACCAGGGTTTCCCATGCATTGCTTTCTGTCCTCATCATGTACTACTGCTCTCCAGGCTTCAGCTGATCAGGGTCATCACCTGATTTTTCTCTAGGAGTGGCCTCATATTGGCAGCTCAGTGTTGACTTCTATTACTGAAAGTTGCACATTCAGAGACAGGAGATGCTAGATACACATTGGTAAGACACTTTGTGAAATTAAGCCCATAAATAGCTTCTATCTGTGCCACTTCGGCCACTTTTGGGTGTGTGTGTGTGCATATTATCTTAATTCCGGGAAAGTCACTAAGAAAGCTGGCTAAGTCATTTTGTCTACTTCATTGTGCAGTGTCTCTTCCATGATGGTATAAATGCAAAAATCTTCACTTTATGCCCTGAGCCATCTATCCATCCATTCACGTAACTCTACCAAAGACCTTGTCTCTGATCTCTCAGTCTCTTTCCATCCAGGCCCCTGACCAGTTGTCCAGGCCAATGGTTACTAATATGGATCTCTATATATTCTTAACTCAGGTCATTTTTTGTTCACAGTTTCACATTGGCATTATGTCCCTCTATATAATGGTTTAGCATGGTGTTCTATGGGATTTCCTAGTCCAAATCTCTTTGACTTTAGTATGAGAAAGCATGGGAGAACTGACACTGTCCTGAGATAAAACTATAAATTAATATTGTCCATCTCATGTGAATGCAAACTGTTTCTGACTTCTTTTAGAATTGAAGTAGAAAAAAAATCCATTTGTGAAATGAATGACTGTATACCATTTGCCTGAGGTATTATTAATCTGTTCTAACAGTGACATCATGCCTGACACAGCAGGTGATAGTGGGGCTATCTCTTGGTAGCGTTGCTATAGTCTATAGTAATTAATTCTCTAGTGTCTGCAGGGGCTACAATGACAAATTAAATGGATATGTGATAGGGGCCCACTACATCCCTGTCTTTTAGGTCTTTAATGGTTGCACTAATCTTCATCATATATCTTAGGAAAAGGTACTCTTTTCTTGGATGTGTTGGGGGGAAGCAGTCATTTCAAAGTATTCTGTTTGGTTTCCCCCATTACATTAACTTTTACTCCATAGACCAGGGACTCAACGTGGAGTCACTCCTACTGCCAGGTATACCAATTCCATTTATGTGCTCATGTGCTCAGGAATCAAGAAAATGACCACTGAATGAGTGTGCAGACCCAGTGGACTCAACTGTGGGCCAGACTTCCACCAAAACTTCATTTTTTTTTACCCAACCCCTATAGGTTTCCATTTGAACAGGGGAGAGAGAAGAAGAGTATGACAATGCTTTGTGTCTCCAGGTATTGATAACAACTCAGATTCTGTTTGCAATTGTCCTTGAAATGTTTGTGCAAAAAGAAATAGAGAAGGGGCTAGGGAAGGGTGGAAAAGTTGTCAGACTGTGAAATAAGTTAAGGAGGAGAATGTTGGATGGAGTCTAAGGTAGGTTCAGCAAAGCCATTTGTGAGCCTTGAACGAAAGTTGTTCAAGAGTCCTGTGTCTCCTAGGAGGGATTTGCCTTAGTATTCCTATCACATTTAGTCACTGGAAGGGGTCAGGGAGGCAGGCTGTGGAAGGTATGTCCTCAGTGCAAATATGGAAATGGATTTCAAGGAGTGTCATCTTGTGCCTACAGCCTACAGAGATTAACCTTCATATGGTAGGAGATCTGCTAGGTACATTCTCATGTACCTAGCATTACCATAATGTGGAGAGGATAGAACAATTAGTGGAATGAAAAATGGGATTACAAATAGAACTAAACTGGGGCAGCCCCAGAAATCTGTTTTACTTCTTCCAATTCCTTTGTTTTAAACTCATGCGTTAAGATAGGGCTTAGAGGTAGCACTTATTTGAGAGACCAAGGAAGAACAAGATAGGGAACTGGGTGAAGGAGCATAAAGTGAGTAGTTCAGGTCTACTCTACTCCAAGCCTTAGGCAGACTGTCTGTTTGATCATCTCAATTCACTCTTTTCTCCATTTCTACCCTCATCCCCACAGTCCATTTTGTGTAAAATGTGAGACCAGAATCAGAGTGTGTCCTTAAAACTGATGTGTTTGGGGTTTTTTTTTTTATGTTTTTGACAGCATGATTCTCATTGATCTTCTGCTTAAAAGATGTTTCTTCTACATTCTTAAAAACGAAAACATTTAGGGGTGCCTGGGTGGTTCAGTAGGTTGGGCGTCTGTCTTCATCTTAGGTCTGGATCCCACAGTCCTGAGATCAAGCCCCACATCAGGCTCCCTGCTCAGCAGAGAGTCTGCTTCTCCCTCTCCCTCTGCCACACTCTCTCCCTCTCTCTGTCAAATAAATAAATACAATCTTAAAAAAAAAAAAAACTAAAACATTTGGTGGTAGGCACACCTGAAGACATTTCATAGCTTTCATAGTTATCAATCTAACATATGCATTTCTCTGTTCCATTTTATAGCAAAAAAACAAATGAAACAAAAACAAAACAAAAGTTATGTTTACTTAAGTTCCTTTCTTATTCTCTTCAAGCCAAGAATTAAGTTTCCAGCAACATCAAAACTTCTATTTCAAAGTCACCAGTTGCTTAATCTAAGGGTCAATTCTCATTGCTCATTTTACTTAATCTTTCAGCCACATTTACACAGTTGATCACTTCTACCTTGATTCATTATACTCACTTGTCTTCCAGCATACCATACAACCTTGGTTTCTTCCCTTCATAGTGGATATCCTTCAGTTTCTTGTGCTCTCAGTTCTCACGATTTGGGTCCCTTTCCTCTGTGTCTAGTCTTCTCTTGCTGATCTCATTCATAATGTATTTACAGCAATGACTCCCAAAGGTAAATCTCATGTTTAGTTCTCTTCCTTGAACTCCATTCTCATAGATTCAGTTACATTCTCAACATCTCCATATGAATGTGTAATGGACATTTCAAAATTAGCATTGCTTTCACCATCTCTGTATGGAGCCTCCCACATTCCACATCCTGCATTACTCCTTTGTCAGTTAAAGGCAATTTGTTTTTCTAGTTACTCATGTAATAAAATAATTGAAGTTATCCTTGACATCTCTCTTTCTCTCACACTCCACATCCAATCCATACGAATCTACTTCTAGTATATATATATAGATATAGAGAGAGATGCTGATCACTATCTCTTGCCTAGATTATTTCAATGACCTTATTATCTGCCTACTTGCCCTCCTGCCCCCTTAAAATTTATTCTTAACACAACAGCAAGAGGGATTCTTTCCAATGTAACAGATCAAGCCACTTCTTGCACAAAATCCTCCAATAAATGTCTATTTAAAACATGAAAATTAAATGCTAGCATTTTTAATTTTCCTACAAAACCCAACATGAACCTGTTATCTACCTCTATGTTTTCATTTCCTTCTACTCTTCTCACTCACTTTTCTCAAGACACACTGACCTTCTTCCTTTTCAAACACATTGTGCATGTTTTACCTCAGGCCTTTGCACTGTCTTTCTCCCTCTGCTTAGAACACATTTCACCTCGATATTTATGTTCATGGTTTACTAGATTTTCTCCTTCAACAATATGCTTAAGTTCTTTCTTTTCAAAGAGGTCCTCCCAGACCATCATTTAAAAAACTGCAACCCCCACTGAGGCATTCAGTTTCCCCTGTCCTTAATTATTTTTCTCTATAGCACTTATTACTTTACAGTATAGTATATATTTACTTGTTTTCTTTTTTGTCTCTCTCTCTTCACAGTGTGATGTAGTATCCATAGTTGCAGAATTTTTTTTTCAATTTTGTTCACTGCTATATCTCTAGTTTGTGAAATAGAACCTGTCATATAAGACACATTTAACAGATATTTACTAAATGAATTAGTTTACATTTGGAGTCTAATACCATATTGCTGCTTTAAAAAAAGTCAATGGGTTGGCCATGCTCTTACATATTTACTAGAAAAATTGCTTGCATGTCAAATAAGGAAGCATTTATTTTCTAATGCTATGAAAGCAAAAATAATAGCCAAGTCACATCACTTCAATAGCATTCTCCCAGTTCCATGAAAAAGCTACTTTAAAGCACCCATTCTAGTAAGAAGTGAAGTTCATAGCTAAAGAAATTCATTCTTTTTTTTTTAAGATTTTATTTATTTATTTGACAGAGAGAGAGGGAACACAAGCAGGGGGAGTGGGAGAGGAAGAAGCAGGCTCACAGCGGAGGAGACTGATGTGGGGCTCAATCCCATAACGCCGGGATCACGCCCTGAGCCAAAGGCAGACGCTTAACCGCTGTGCCACCCAGGCACCCCAAGAAATTCATTCTTATTTGGTCTCTGAGTGAAAGTAATGCTGATTTCTTTTTCTTGTTACACAAATTTTGTCATTAATTAGCAAAAAGAAATTGTGTGCCCGTAAAGTACACATAGGGAAAAGATGTAGATAAAGAAAAGAAGCCGGAGAGCATAGAATCTGAGGAGTCCAACATTCAGAAGTTTGTAAAAAAAAAAAAAAAAAAAAAAAAAAAGAGGTTCAACAAAGGTGAGGAGGAATAGTCAGTGAAGTGGGAGGAAACCAGCAAAATCCAGTATTATGGAAATATGCAAGAGACAGTATTTCCAGGAGGTCAAATATGTCAAATCATGCTGACTTGTCAAATGTAACCTTTTTCTCAGGCAAAGGAAAAACAAAGCCCACTGCTCACACCTGACCTTTAATCAAAGATATGTGTTAAAAAGGCAAGACAATTTCTAAGGCCCTCATATGTACCTGTTGAATAAATTAGAACTGAAGGTCACACAAGGATTTTGGACCCGAGTCTTGCTACATGGTATAAAATTTGGCTGAGTGCATATTATGTCACTTGGCATATGTGTCTTAGCTTGCTCTTCAGATAGATAAAATGATCATGAAGCAACAATGTTGACAGGCAGACTGTTCTGGCTGACAACTCAGGTAGTATGAAAGAAGAGAAAAACCATGCTCAACAAACAGTAAATTGCACCTGGAGTCAAGTAATGAGAACTCTGTAAAATCTTAAGAAGCAAAGACAGGCATCTTAGAGACAAAATTAAAACTGATCGCAATTGCATGCATTTAATTCTTTCTTATAGTAATTTGGTAAAGAGGAAGTAGTGATAGGTAGGACTATGAACCTAATAATTATATAAGCACCTATTTTTGTAAAGAACTTTAAAGAGAAATAATTAACTGAATCACCAATTTAAAATGTACAGTTCAGTGGTTTTAATATATCCACAGAGGTAGCCAAGAGTTGACCACAGTCAACTCCAGAACATCTCCTCACTCCAAAAGAAAGCTTTGTACCCATTAGCAGTCTCTCTTGTTCTTGTCCAACCGCTTTCCTAATTCTAGGTGAATGAGATGGCCTTCCCTTCAGCTTGACTAAGCTTTAGATGTTTTGTTTTTGGTTTTTTTTTCCCTGACTATAGACCCTTGACCCCTCTTTCCTTAGAGTATTTACCTTAGAAATTTGTAATTGCACATTCTTTCTCTGCTCTTTGGGGAAATAGATAAATCTTCTCCCAGCCTCTTGCCAGTTTCACCAGGATCTGGGAGTTATTCCTTTGAAATAAAATCATCAAAAAAGAGAGTGGCACTATCTTCCAGTCTCTATGGAAGGGTAGGAATCCAACTAAATTAGCAAACTTAGGTGGCCTACTCACACTGAACGACCTCACCCTAATATCCTCTAGGACTTTTCCTTTAGCTCACACGAGCACTTAATCCTCTCACCTTTTATTTCAGAGAAGTGAAGTTCAATCTTTCTCTGTTGCAGTAGTCTTTTTCTCTTTCTTTTCAAATTTTTATTTAAATTCTAGTTAGTTAACATATAGTGTAATGTTGGTTTCAGGAGTAGAATTTAGTGATTCATCACTTATATCGAACACCAAATCCTCATCATCACAAGTGCCCTTCTTAATACCCATCACCCATCTAGCCCATCCCCCACCCACCTCCCTCCATAAGCCCTCAGTTTGTTCTTTATCATTAAAAGTCTCTTATGGTTTGCTTCTCTCTCTCTCTCTCTCTCTCTCTCTCTCTCTCTCTCAGTCCTTACCATATGTTCATCTGTTTTGTTTCCCAAATTCCACATGCGTGAAACCATATGCTATTTGTCTATCTCTGAATGACTTACTTTGCTTAGCATGATACACTCTAGCTACATTCATATCTTTGTAAATGGCCAGATTTCATTCCTTCCAAAGACTGAGTAATATTCCATTGGATATTTATACCACTTCTTCTTTATCCATTCACCAGTCAATGGATATTTGGATCCTTTCCATAGTTTGGCTATTGTTGATAATGCTGCCATGAACATCAGGGTGCATGTACCCCTTCAAATCTGTATTTTTGTATCTTTTGGGTAAATATGAAATAGTGCAATTGCTGGGTAGTAGGGCAGGTCTATTTTTAACTTTTTGAGGAACCTCCATACTGTTTTCCAAGAGTGGCTACACCAGTTTGCATTCCCACCAGGAATGCAAGTGTTCCCCTTTCTCCACATCCTTGCCAACACCTGTTGCTTTTGTTCTTAATTTTAGCCATTCTGACAGGTGTGAGGTGGTATCTCATCATGGTTTTGATTAGTATTTCCCTGATAATGAGTTATGCTGAGCATTTTTTCATGCGTTTGTTATCCATCTGAATGTCTTCTTTGGAAAAGTGTCTATTCATGTCTTCTGCCCATTTCTTAACTGGATTATTTGTTTTTTGGGTGTTGAATTTGATAAGTTCTTTATAGATTTTAGATACTAACCCTTTAACAAAAATATCTTCTCCTGTTCCATAAGCTGCTTTTTAGTTTTGTTAATGGTTTTTTTCACTGTGCAGTTTTCATCCATCTTGAATTTACTTTGTGAGTGGTGTAGAAAGTGGTCCAGTTTCATTCTTCTGCATGTTGCTGCCCAGTTTTCACAACACAAGTAGTTGAAAAGACTGTCTTTTTTCCATTGGATATTCTTTGATGTTTTGTCAAAGATTAATTGACCATATAATTGTGGATCCATTTCTGTTCCATTGATCTAGGTGTCTGTTTTTGTGCCAGTACCATACTATCTTGATGACCTCAGCTTTGTAACATAGCTTAAAGATCAGAATCGTGATGCCTCCAGCTTTACTCTTCTTTTTCAGGATTGTTTTTGCTATTCAGGATCTTTTATGGTTCCATACAAATTTTAGGATTGTTTGTTCTCACTCTGTGAAAAATGCTCACGGTATTTTGATAGGGATTGCATTAAATATGTAGATTGCTTTGGGTGGTATGGACATTTTAGCTGTGTTTGTTCTTCCAATCCATGAGTATGGAATATTTTTCCATTTGTGTCCTCTTCAATTTCTTTTGTACATGTTCCATAGTGTTTTCAGAGTACAGATCTTTTACCTCTTTGGTTAGGTTTTCTTAGGTATCTTATTATTTTTGGTGCAATTGCAAATGGGATCAATTCCTTGATTTCTTTTTCTGCTGTTTCATTATTGAAACAGAAATGCAATAGATTTCTGTACATTGATTTTATATCCTGCAACTTTGCTGAATTCATGTATCAGTTCTAGGAGTTTATTGATAGAGTCTTTTGGGTTTTCTACATAGAGTATCGTGTCATCTGCAAATATTGAAAGTTTGACTTCTTCCTTGCTGATCTGGATGCCTTTATTTCTTTTTGCTGTCTGATTGCTGAGGCCAAGACTTCCAGTATGATGTTAAATAGTAATGGTAAGAGGGGACATCCCTGTCTTATTCCTGACTGTAGAGGAAAAGCTCTCAGTTTTTCCCCATTAAGGATGATATTAGCTGTGGGTCTTTCATATATGGCCTTTATGATGTTGAGGTATGTTTCATCTATACCCACTTTGTTGAGGGGTTTTTATAAAGTATGGATTCTGTATTCTCAAATGCTTTTTCTGCTCTCTTGAGAGAATCATGTGGTTCTTATCCTTTCTTTTATTAATGCAGTATATCACATTGATTGATTTGGGAGTATTGAACCACGCCTGCAACCTAGGAATAAATCCCACTTGATCATGGTGAATAATTCTTATAATGTACTGTTGGATTCAACTTGCTAGTAGCTTGCTAAGAATTTTTGAGTCTATTTTTATCAGGAATATTGGCCTACAATTCTCCTTTTTAGTGGGGTCTTTGTCTGGTTTTGGAATCAAGGTAATGCTGGCCTTGTGGAATGAGTTTGGAAGTTTTCCTTCTGTTTCTATTTTTTGGAACAATTTGAGAAGAATAGGTATTAATAAAATTTCCCTGGGGAACCATATGGCTCTGGACTTTTGTTTGTTGGGAGATTTTTGATTACTGATTCAATTTCTTTGCTTGTTATGGGTCTTCTGAAATGTTCTATTTCTTCCTGTTTCAATTTTAGCACTTTACATGTTTCCAGAAAATTTTCCATCTCTTCCAGAGTGCCCAGTTTGTTGGCATATAATTTTTCATAAAATTCTCTTCTACTTGTTTGTATTTATGTGGTGCTGATTGTGATCTCTCCTCTTTCATTTGTGATTTTATTTTATTTTTTGGGGTCCTTTCTCTTTTCTTTTCATTTTTTTTTCTTTTTAAAGATTTTATTTATTTATTTTGACAGAGATACAGCCAGCGAGAGAGGGAACACAAGCAGGGGGAGTGGGAGAGGAAGAAGCAGGCTCCCAGCAGAGGAGTCTGATGTGGGGCTCAATCCCAGAACGCTGGGATCACGCCCTGAGCTGAAGGCAGACACTTAACGACTGTGCCACCCAGGCACCCCTGGGTCCTTTCTCTTCTTTTTGATAAGTCTGGCTAGGGGTTTATCAATTTTATGAATTCTTTCAAGAAGCCAGCTCTTAGTTTTGTTGATCTGTTTTACCGGGATTTTTTGTTTGTTTCTATATTGTTTATTTCTGCTCTATCTTTATTATTTCCCTTCTTCTCCTGGCTTTAGGCTTTATTTGCTGTTCCTTTTCTAGCTCCTTTAAGTGTAAGGTTAGCTTGTGTATATGAGACTTTCCTTGCTTCTTCATGTAGGCCTGTATTGCAATATACTTCCCTCTTAGGACTGCCTTTGCTGCATCCCGGAGGTTTTGGAGTGCCATGTGTTCATTTTCATTTGCTTCCATGTATTTTTTTATTTCTCCTTTAATTTCCNTTTGCTTCCATGTATTTTTTTATTTCTCCTTTAATTTCCTAGTTAACCCATTCATTCTTTAGTAGGATGTTCTTTAACCTCCATGTATTTGTGGTCTTTCCAATTTTTTTCTTGTGGTTGACTTCAAGTTTCATAGCGTTGTGGNCATAACGCCGGGATCACGCCCTGAGCTGAAGGCAGACGCTTAACCGCTGTGCCACCCAGGCGCCCCTCCAATTTTTTTCTTGTGGTTGACTTCAAGTTTCATAGCGTTGTGGTCCTGAAAATATACATGCTAAATCTTCATCTTTTTGTACTTGTTGAGGGCTGATTTGTGACCCAGTATGTGATTTATTCTAGAGGATGCTCCATGTGCACTCAAAAAGAATGTGTATTCTGCTGCTTTAGGATGAAATGTTCTGAATATATCTGTTAAATCTCAGGTCTAGTCAGTCATTCAAAGCCATTGTTTCCTTGTTGATTTTCTGCTTTGATGATCTGTAAGTGAGGTGTTAAAGTCCCCTACTATTATTGTATTATTATCAATGAGTTTCTTTATGTTTGTTATTAGTTGATTTATATATTTGGATGCTCCCAAGTTGGGGGCATAAATATTTACAATTGTTAGAGCTTCTTCATGAAAGGACCCCTTAATTATGATATAGTGCCCTTCTATTCTTGTTACTGTCTTTGTTTTAAAATCCAGTTTGTCTGATATAAGTATAGCTATTCTGGCTGTCTATGATGTCCATTAGTATGATAAATGGTCTCCATCCCTCGCTTTTAGACCTAAAGGTGACTTTAGGTCTAAAATGAGTATCTTGCAGGCAGCATATAGATGGGTCCTGGTTGGTTTTTTTTTTTTTTTCTTCAATCCATTTTGATACCCTATGTCTTTTGTTTGGAGTATTTAGTACATTTACATTCAGAGTGATTATTGATAGATATGAATTTAGTACCATTGTGTTACTTGTAAATTTGGTGTTTCTGGTGATGTTCTCTGTTCCTTTCTAGTCTTTGCTGTTTTTGGTCTTTTATTTACCCCCTCAAGGAGTCCCTTTTAATATTTTTTGCACAGCTGGTTTAGTGGTCATGAATTCCTTTAGTTTCTGTTTGTCTGGGAAACTCTTTTTTCTCTCCTATTCTGAATGACAACAATGATGGATAAAGATTCTGGCTGCATATTTTTCCCATTCAACAAGTTGATTATATCCTGTCACTCTCTTTTCACCTGCTATATTTCTGTGGACAGATCTGCTGTGAACCTGATTTGTCTTCCCTTGTAGGTTAAGGACTTTTCTTCCCTTGCTACTTTCAGGATTCTTTCTTTGTCTGTGTCTTTTGTGAATTTCACTACAAGTCTTGGTGATGGCCATCTTCTGTTGAATGTGAGAGTTCTCTGTGTTTCTTGGATTTCGATGTCTGTTTCCTTCTCCAGATTAGGGAAGTTTTCAGCTATAATTTGGTCAACTAAACCTTCTGCCCCCCTTTTTCTCTCCTCTTCTTCTGAGACTCCTGTGATACAAATGTTATTATACTTTAAGGAGTCACTGGGTTCCCTACATTCATGATTCAGTACCTGTCTTTTCCACTTCTTTTCAGCTTCATTATTTTCCATAATTTTATCTTCTATATCTCTTATTCATTCCTCTGCTTCATCCATCCCCTTTGTCATTGCAGCCAGTAGATTTTTCATCTTGGTTATGCCTTTTTTATTTTGGCCTGACTAGTTTTTAATTATTAAACTCTGCAGTAAGGGATTCTCTAGTGTCTTCTATGCTTTTCTCAAGCTCAGCTAGTATCTTTATGACTGTTATTTTAAATTGGGTTCAGGCATCTTCATTATATCTGTATTGATTAAATCTCTGACCATTACTTATTCCTGTTCTTTATTTTAGGTGAATTCCTCTGTCTTGCCATTTTGTCTAGGTCACTATTTTTTTTTGTATGATTGTTAGGAAAGGCTGTTATATTCCTGTTCCTGAGAGTAATGGCTACATTAAGGTCCTATACTGTCTTGGGCCTGGTGCTTCAGGAGGTGTTTCAGAGTGTGTACTCTGCTGTTGTATTTTGGCTGCTCCTTCCCTAAGGTCAGTCCTCTGCAGAATTCCTCCTTGCCTGCAGTGGAGGGTGTTTGGACCTTGTGCACGGTGTGGCAAGTTTAAATTAGGTGTGTTTTTGTCTGCTTATTAAAAGAAGCTAGATCATATTTCCCCTAGAGCTGAAGCTTTGCAGCACTCTATGAAGCAATAGACTTGGTGTGTGTGAGGAGTTTGTGCTGGTCTTCTGGGGAAGGGCCTACTGCACTGAGTCTCAGACAGACTTGCCCCAGTGGAGATGCACTTGTAGGGCACAGATGGATGGGACTTGGTGTAAGCAGCTCGAGCCTCCACTGAGTGGGTGATGTGTTGCTCATTGAAGTCTGACCTTCCCCTGTGTGCAAGGGAAAATGGCATAAGCTCACTCTCTCATCTCCTCAGCAGGGAGTTTGTGTCTGCCACTTTTTAGGAAGCACTCGCAGAAGAGCAAACAATCTCCCCTCTTGCTTCCCCAGCTTCCATCAGATCTCTGCTTTCACCCTATCTGTGTCTGATCTGTCTGCCGGCCAGGTGGCACAGGACTCTTGTGTTTCATGTCAGGTGAAGTTGGGTTTTAAAACTCTAAATTTTAGGGATCCTCGGGATGTGGACTCAGGCTCATCCTCTGGGGGAGGATCTTGTCATGCTGTGGCAAGTGCTGGTTTGTACCAGAAAAGCAGTCACACAACCACAGTGGTTTGGAGTTTATTCTAAAGCACATCAAAAAGCCAAGGTTTGCTGCCCTCAGCAGATGTCTCTATTACTATGCTAGCGAACAGGGCAGCTCAATGGTGCCTCTCAGGTCTTTTGTCCACAGAGAGGCAATGCCACTTCTCCTAAATACACTCCAAGAAGGGGAACTGTTTCCCCCCCCACCCTACTGCAGTAGGGTAAAATAAAGTCTTCCTTGGCTGTTTAACTTATCTGGTGAATTCTCCTTTGGCACAGCCAACCATTAATAAGAAATCACTAATCTATTTTTCTATGTCTATATATCTGCCTATTCTGGACATTTCACATTAATGTAATCATATGTGGTCTTTTGTGACTAACTGATGTCTTTCATTTAGCATAATGCTTTCAAGTTTCATTCATGCTGTAGCATGTATCAGAGCTTCATTACTTTTTTACTGCTGAATAATATATCATTTTGTGTATTGTACTATATTTTGTTTATCCATTCAGCATTGGATAGACATTTGGGTTGTTTCTACCATTTGGTATTACAATTAAGGCTGCTCTAAGAATTCATCTACAGGTTTTTGTGTGGGCATATTTTCATTTGTTTGGATACATACCTAGGAGTGAAATTGCTGGGTTATATGATAACTCCATGTGCAATATTTTGAGGAATTGCTAACCTGTTTGTCCAAGTGTCTGCACAGTTTTATATTCCATCAACAATGTATGAAGGTCCAAATATTACCACATCCCTGTCAACACTTTTAGCAATTGAATGTTTTAGGAAAAAAATGGAATAAAAATACCTGTATTCCCAAAACAAATAAGTTAGGGTAAGATCATATATAAATTATAAAGTATTCTTTTCTTTTGCTAAAAAAATAAGAAATAAATGATTAAAGGATTATTTTAAAGCATTCATCCACTGGATTTAATTATCTGACTAATTAATATTGAGTTTATACAAAATATTTATGAAATATAAATGGAAAAAAATCCTGTACCTCTATCTTCATGTTCAAATAACAACATATGCAGAAATAAATACAAGTCAAGTCTCCCAGTATCATTAAATCAGTCTGACTAAAAGTGCATGATTGTTCCCCCTGTGGTATAGAAGAAATGGCACTAAATTTGGAAATGGAAGAATTAACTTTATGGTCTAGGTATGCAGCATAATAGGTGCATGAACTTAGGCAAGAGAGAAGAAAATACTTGGTAAATTCTGAAGTCTTATGCAAACATAAGGTATTAATAATTCTAAATCTGATGAAAAAGAATATAAAGAACAAAAGACCGCAGGGAAACTCATCTAAGGGTTATATAATAAGATATATTATATACATTGTATAATAGGATATATACACAATTGAACATTGTTGACCCCCCTGAACAGTCAGAAATCTGTGTGTAAACTTTGACTCTTCAAAGATTTATTTATTTATTTTATTTTAGGCAGGGAGAGAGAAAGAGTGTGTGAATGGGGGAGGGACAGAAGGAGAAGGAGAAAATCTCAAGCAGACTCCCAACTGAGCTTGGAGCCCAAGATGGGGCTCGATCTCAAGACCCTGAGATCATGACCTGGCTGAAATCAAGAGGCAGACATTCAACCAACTGAGCCATCCAGGCACCCCAAACTTTGACTCTTTAAAAACTTAACTACTAATAGCCTATTGTTGACTGGAAGACTTACCAACAGCATGAACAGTCAGTTAACTCATATCTTGTACGTTATTATGTATTATATGCTGTATTCTTATAATAAAGTAGCCTAGAGAGAACAACATATTATTAAGAAAATCATAAGGAAGAGAAAACATATTTAAAGTACTGTACTGTATTTATTGAAGAAAATCCATGTAAACCTGCACAGTTCAAACCCATGCTGTTCAGGGGTCAATTATGCACACACACATACACACATATACACACAGAGTTCAGTGTACCCTATTGCGCATATATATATATATATATATATATATTTATACATATATGTAATATACCATCACAACCTTAATTGACTTCATAACGACTTTTAAGTAGCTGGTGATTAATCACACAGATAATAGTTAACAATTATTTTCTTTCTTCACCAAAGACAGAATAAGAGTTTTCATAATCTAAGGAAATTAAAATAAGAACTTTTCTTAAAATTTCTAAGCATAATAATATTCTGTATCAAAGGATGTTTCTATATGAAGTATACCTAGACTGGTATTGAAAAAAAATGTCTGTGAGAGAGCATATTTTGAAAAGACTTTTAAAAATACAGTAGCTTGTGGTAATACCTACAACATGACAATGTGCACACTTGCCTCTAAAGAGAATTCTATAATAAGCAAATTTATGATAACAAAACTAACATTAACTTTCAACCCCTCTAAACAGCTATCCTGCTAAGTTTCTCTGGTCAAAATTATTTCAAAACTTCTCTTTTTTACATCCTATCCTCTGCCTCCATCCCTGTCAGCAAATGGTCTCCCTTGTTATTTCACTGAAGAAAAGGATTCAACTTCCTCCCTCTTATCTTGCAAACCATGTGTGTATACTCATTCTCTCCTCTGCCCTTCCTCTTTCAAAAGAGTTGTCCCTCATCCTATTCAAGCCCAATCCTTCTAACTGTGCTTCTATTTTAAACCCTCTGACCTCTCAGGAACCTTAACTCATATCATTGGTTGCTATTTCTCTTTCCTTTATATCCAGGTTTTCCCTTTTCAAGTGTTTGCATTTAAACATGAGGAAGCCTGTTATCCAACAAACAAACACAAGACCTTCCTACACCATACAGCCTCATCTAGCTAACAACTAATTTCCTTCCTACTTCTGTTAAAGATATGGAAGAGTTTTGAAAAATTTTTAAATATTTTTCTAACTCTTAAAAGCTACATAAAAGACCTTTTCAAATTGCATGAAAAGAAATATAATTGCAATCTAATTCACAATATTTTCCTAAAACATTCAATTGCTGAAGTATATATTTCTAGATAATTATTTAGAATTTTACTTTAGCTCAAGGACATTTGCTTAAATATGAAGGTGATATATTGTGAATTTCCTATCCTTGCATATCATTTGATATGTCTAGATATTCTGAATATTTCCAATGATACATTACAAAATCCGTGATTGTCCATAATAAAAATTGTATTTCACTGGAGCTTTCTCTAGTTTTACCAAGAAAAACTAGTTTTTCTTTCTCTAGTTTTACTTCTCCTAATGGGAGTGCAATAAAATTATATTGAAATAAAGTAAAAACTCCTTGCCTACCTTAATAAAGATTTACAGACTAATTAAAATATGAATTGGGCTTTGTCTAACCCAATAGGGTTCTCAAACAAAATCTAAGGGAACTTGCATAGAAAAAAAGAAAGAAAGAAGAAAGAAAGAAAGAAAGAAAGAAAGAAAGAAAGAAAGAAAGAAAGAGAGAAAGAAAGAAAAAAAGAAAGAAAGAAAGAAAGAAAAGAAAAGAAATTTTGTAGAACTTAAAGCTAAGAGATTACAAAGTTTACTAAAAAGTGACAGTAATTAATACAGTATGATACTGAAATAAAGATATTCAAATAAATCAATGACTAGAATAGGAAGTGAAGAAACAGATTTATGTAAATAAATATGGCAATGCCAGTCAGTGGAGAATGGGTGGCATTTTTAATAAATGGTACTAGAAAATTAAGTACAAATAAGAAAAAATATATTTCTATTCTTATGTTTATCATAATAAAGAAGAAATTTAATTCTGACTATTAATGCAAATGAGAAAGGTAAAACAATAATACTTATAAAGGGAACATAGTGGTATATCTTCATGAACTTAGAGTAGTCAAAAATGTCTTTCTTTTTTCTTTCTTTTCTTTTACTCTTTTCTTTCCTTTCCTTTTCTTTTCTTCTTTAGTAGGATCCACTCCCAGCATGGAGCCCAATGCAGGACTTGAACTCAGGACTCTGAGATTAAGAACTGAGCTGAGATCAAGAGTCAGACACTTAACTGAGTGATTTCTTAAGCAGAGCACGCAAAAGAAATTCACTGAAAATTGCTAACTGTACAGCACTAAATTAAGAACATCTGTTCATCAAAAATTATCAAGAGAATTAATAAGTAAGACATACTAGAAGAAAACATTCACAATAAACACACCTGACAAAGAACTCACCCAGAATATATAAAGAACACTTGTTAAACAATAATAAAAATATATAACTCAATTTCAAAAAAACAGTCAAAGTCTGACCAGACACTTCACAAAAGAGGTTACTGTAATGGTCAATAAGCATATGGGAAGCTTCACATTATTTATTATCAAAGAAATTAAAATTAAAACCATAAAATGGTGACTTAAATTAAGAGAATATTCCAAAGTTAGAACAGAGATGGAGCAAGGAAAAGCTTCATACACTGCTGGTGGTAGTGTACATTGGTACAGCCACTTTGGCAACCTTTTTAGGTAGTATTTATGAAAGCTAAACCTACAACTTATGCTAGACCTCTACACTTAGATAATCCTAAAACCACATAGGTATACCAAATAACTTGCACATAGCAGCTTTATTTATAATACTCAAGTACTTGAAAAAAGTAAATGGCAAAAAACCATAGAATGGGTATTTAGATTGTGTATGTGCATACACAGAGGAATACGATATAGCAATAAAAAGGAACAAATTAGTGATAACAACAATAGCACAAATGGATCTCACATACATAATTTTGACTGAAAGAAGCCATACATACTAAATGACGATGTAGGAAAGAAAATGTTAGGGTTTGAAGCCAATGGCCAAGAAAGAATTCTTCAGACATCTTTGGTGTAAAAGGTGATTTTACTAAAACATGGGGTCAGGACCTGTGGGCAAAAAGAGCTGCACTGGGGTCATGGGGAGTGGCCCATCATATACTTTCAAGTTGGGAGGGGGTTAGGGATACCATAAAGAATTTTGGAAGCAAGGTTTCCAAGACCTTGAGGAGGTTAGCTATTGTTCAGAAAAGGTCACTTCTTACCATCTAATAAAACTTTAGTCATGAGACCCTTCAGATATATATCACTGGGCCATATGCTTGGGGGATGATTGCCAACACATATCTTGCAGGGTTCAGTGATAAAGGAAGTTTCCAAAGGAATTTTGATATATTAACGTAGACTTACAGGATCCTGGGGGGGGCGGGGGTAGGGTTCAGGCTAGGATTGCCTTTTGCCCTTAGCAAAGTATTAACATTGAGGCAGTTGAGTCCCTAGAGGAATGTCACTCTGCCTAAGGACTGTCAGTGAGCTGTAGGTAGTAAGGAAATTTAATAATTTCGTGACTGTCTTGTTTTCCATATCAAATGATTCAATTTATATTAGCTTCAAGGATAGGTGAAACAAATCTATCACAATAGATATCAGACTATTAGTTATATCTGAAGAAAGGTACCCTAGAATGGACCACAGATGGGGAGAATATTCTGGAGTTCAACATCTTGATCTGGGTAGTGGTTAGATAGGTATATTCATATTAAAAATCATATGTTAAAATTCCTATAGCCATACACTTAAAACTAATGCAATTAACTATATAGGTGTGGACTTCAATTTTAAAATAAACCACACACACACACATGAATAGATATGATCAAATGCTTTGAAAATGTAGACAAGAAAGCCATTACTTTCAGCTATGGAAACTCAGGTGAGATCACTGAAAAGATGCCCCACTAAATATCCCCTCCTACTAAATGCCTCATGCCTAAGACTGAGTATAAGCAAATCTGAAAAACACCTTGTTTAAATTTTTTATGCTGATACATAACGACTCCCTTCTATTTTCTTCATGCTTTGTGAGGCTTTGTTGACAAGATCATGAATCTTTTTAAATTAATATCCCGACATGATAAATTAGTTTTGAAAATGGAAAACATTTTAAGGAAAATGTTTCTTTCTTCATAATAATTGATAATTTTATCCCATAACACTAGCATTCTTAAATTGTTATGTCCTTTTTCCTTCAAATGAGGCACATAGCTGTTAACCTGGACGTGGTTTTCAAGAAGGAATCTAGTGCAGAGCTTGTCTTTTCAGTTACTTATGCTTCTCAGGATGCCTAACATTCTCCCATCTATTCCCATATTATTGATATCTTGAAAAATGCTTATATCAGTTTATTTTGGTGCATATTTAATTCTGTGGTGCCAACAGGCTCCTAATTACATGAGAAAAATGAATGAATTAAACATATTTTACATAATACTTGATGTTAAAATTATAATCTATGTACAAAAATGAAAATAAAGTATAAAAGATGATTTGTTAATTTGATAAAGCTGAAGGGGAGCAAAATATACCACCCTAAAATATGCCTCTTTGGCATACTGATTTTTTTAAATGGTTATTTTTAAAAAACAGCAGGCACAGGTGAAGCTCCAAAAACCGAATAAAAGTCACCCTTCTAGAAGAGAAATCTCCCATTTGCAAGGGGATCTCCCTTGCATACTAGGAAGAGGAGGATATATCTAAATCTTAAGAAACTGCTATCAAAAAAGGCAAGGACTTAAATTTGCATTATAATCTTCTTTTATTTACTGTGTTTTTCCTGGTAACCTACCATAACTGTCCTCATCCACAAGCACCCCTTCAGCACACACATCTTTTGTCTTTAGCTGAAAATGATATTTAAGTTGATCGCTTTGGCCATTTTAGAGAGTTACTCAGTTTTCCTGGGTCTTTCCCACTTATAAAGGAGGTATACATGTTATTAAACTTCTGTTTTTCTCCTGTTACTCTATCTTTTATTAATTTAATTATTAGATCACTCAGCCAAAGAACCTAGCAGGGGAGAAGGGAAAACTTTTCTGCCCCTATAAAGCTTATACTTAATTTTTCAAACTAAAGCTGTGTAAGAAAAACTTTTCTTTAGCACCATGAATGTCAACTACCAAGTGAAATGCACTGAATTTCTTAAATATATATAAAATCTACATCTTCTATCTCATAATAAATGTTTGGCTTAATAGATCTCTTCTTTGAGACAATCAAAGCAAAAAATTTTGCATGATCAAACAATTTAAATCATAAATACAATTTAAAGGATAATTATTCTTTTCTTCTAAAACATTTATTCTACTTGGTCGTGATGTACAAGAGATGAATAGAAGAGTAAGCAATAAATTTGTAGTTTGCAGTTTACTTCAAAAGTGATAAATTCCATTTGAATGCTAAAAATATTTTGATTGAATTTAGCAAAAATTATTCATCAACTGGAATATAATTTACCTTCAGCTTTGTGAGCCAACATAAAAATCCAAATATCAAAAATATCATTCAGGATTAAAGTAGCATAATTTAAAAATAATTTTTCTTACTATTTGTCCTATTTGTCTCTTCCCCTTTTCAAACTGTTTTCTCTCACAGTCAAAAATTTAAAATATGATATTAATATAGTATTACTTCCTAAATTTAACATTCTCATCTATGACTAAGTCAAAGATCTTGACAAGAAATAGAAATTAAGTGAAATTGATGTGAGCAGTGGTTTTTAAAAATCTAGGCTTTGAAACATTCATTGTCTACCACTACTGCATTCATATTCCCTGTCCCCTTTGTCTATGGTCCCTGCCTATAAGTAACTTCTGCTCCCCAATACTGAAAGTCTGCTTGCTTCTTCTTTGATGTTCTTCTATACACTGATATTGATTAATGTAGCTTTCATAAGAAGTGGAGAAGTAATTGAAGATTTTCTGCTTAAAATGAGAAAGGAGGCAGGGAAGAAGATCTATAACCAAAATGAGGAGAAATTAGCTGGCTGAACTTTTATACTGTCCTTCAATTTGCTGTTTTTCCCTCAATCAATCCTATCTATTCCCTCCAAAATTATTTCTAAATGCAAATATGATCATCTGACTTAATGTAAATTGGCAATGTCTTTCCTTTGATCCTTGGATTGAATTTGAAATCCTCAACATATCCTCCATCATTTGCTTCATGCCTAACAAAATCCATGTTCTACAGGCTGTATAGTGTTGGGGAGGAAAAAAGTTTTCAGTCTTTTCTTCCGGCTGGTCTAAGAATTAAATTGACATGAGACAGATTAACAAGAAAAAATCAAATTTAATTTTGTACATACTAGAAAACCCCATACATGAGAGGTTCCAAGACAAAAAGATAAAGTGAAGTATATACGTGCGATCCTAAGCTAAAGAATAAGATAGGGACCTGGGGCTTCACAAGGGAGGAGGACAATTCACAAGGCAGTAAGAAGAGCAGCCGTTTCACAATTAGATGTTTGTCCTGCCATAAAGATGGATCACTCAGGTAAAATTTATCCCTGGTAATAACTTTGATTCTGGGAAAGATCCCCAATTTAGACTGTTACAGTAGTAATGGAGAGGCAAAACTTTCACATGAGACTGCAGAGTCTCAATTGCCTTCAACTCAAAATAGTCCACATGCCAGCATAGCACATTTTGGGGAGACTTGTTCTGAACTCCTTTAATCATTTTTCAGAAATAAAGTTTGAGCTGATTACTCGAGTGAGGCAAACTAATTGGAACAAAATACCAGACGCTGAGGGCACGTATTGCATGGTGCACTGGGTGTTATACGCAGCTAATGAATCATTGAACTTTACATCAAAAACCAGGGACGTACAGTATGATGACTAACATAATATAATAAAAAAAATAAAAAAAATACCAGATGCTGCACACATTCCAAATAATACCAAATAAAGAGCTTTGGAATGGAATATTGGCCTAACTCTCTCCTTCTCATGCAAGCTTTATACCAATCCTGCAGGGCTTCCAGAATAAGAGCATATTTAGCATGGAAAGGGTATTATGGCTATGCAAAATTTTCATAAAAAATTCTAAACAAATAAGGACACTCCTTAAACTAATTTTATACAAAATATATTTAAGGGAACTAAGTCTTTGATATTCTTTGCCATAAGATATTCCACTTCAACTCATCATTTATTTGAATAAAAAGCTGAGTAAACACATATGAATATATGCTTACTTATATATATTTATTAAATTTTTACTATATATATATTTATTAAATATATGTATAAATATTTAATAAAAAAGAATTGCTTCTCAGGTCACATTTCCCTGCTGGTGGAGATGAACTATTCAAGACACAAGAGCTAAACATAGAACTAAATGACAGCTCAATGATGTCTGTCCATGTCACCTATTAGTAAATATCAATGACCTAAGCCCAATTCCTTCAAAATCCATTCAAGATTAAATAATCATTTTTTTTCTTCTTAGATATAGTCTGAAATGTACCTTTAGCTATTCTATGGTGACTAAAATTTTTCTAATCTTTCAGTGTTGGTGATATAGACATATTTCCAACATGTCCCAAAAAGTCTATCTCATAGACTACAAGTTTTCTATGGATTTTAATAGGTGTTTTATTAAAAAAAAAGTTCAACTACAGTTGGAGTTGGAAAATTATGGGTTAAATAACATTAAATAGGTTTCTCTACTGCAAGACTTCTTAGATATTTAATAGTCTAATATGCATTAAGATTCAATAATTGTAAAATAAAGTATGCTGCAATTCTCAGAACTATTTAATAATAGCATTCTAACTTACGTTACAAAAACCAAACGTAGTTTCCCCTACTAATAATTTATTTATTATCTGAATAGAATGATCTTATAACATTTTTCTCTTTTCATTAAAATAACCTAAGAAATTGAAAGCATCCTTTGCTTTAACTGCTATGATTTGGAAGCTCTCAAATGTTATTTCCTTTGTAACCCTCTCACCATGCAAGTAATTATGCAGTCCATCCTCTCTCATATCACCATTTTATTTTCTTCATAACATATGTAGGCTTCCATCTGCATCTTCCCTCTAGAATTGTTGTGTACTTCATCCCTACAATCCCAATGCCTAGGTGGTGCTTAACACATAGTAAGTGCTCAATTAATATTGGTTAAATGAATGAACTGATTCATTAGGGCTTTATGGCTTGTGGCAATTTAAACAAAAGAAAAACATTTTAGAATTATATACATAAGAGCAGTCTAAATCAGGATTAAAAGTCACATGCCCTTCTAAAGGACAATATCAACCCAGTTAAAGTTTTGCCAATATTTTAGCAAAAGATATCAAACCCATAGGTATAGCTTCAAAAGTTGTGCAGGTTGTTGTGTGGGAACCTGATGTTCATCAAGTGGGATGGCTTCACTCTCCTTTAAACTGTTCACTATTCCCCTCAAAGTGAGAGTCCTCCACGTCAATTAACACTGAAAACTATGAAGTAACTGAAGAATGTTGATTTGCCATTTTTGGAAACCCTTGAGAATTAAAATATAAAACACATTAAAATATAAAACCCCTTGACTTCTGAGCACTTCACTTCCCAGAAAGAACCTTGAAACTTGGATATTTCCAACATACTTAGCTAAATAATTATTGTCTCAAAAGATTTTTACTTATTTAGTAAGGAGAAAAAAAGCTTTTAAAAGTACTAAAAATTAATTATAAAGATTTATAAGAATACTTCACAAAAAAATCTTTGAATAGGAGTCTTTAATTCTGCAATGCTTTTATTAAAAGCATTTTGAATGCTATAAAAAACCATAATACAATGTTAAATTCTACTTGCCACAATATTTTAAGCTATAGCTTCAAATATGGAAAATTTAAAAATTCAAAATGTTGAATTATGTTATTTCTTTTTCAATATTGTCATTTGTCCATTAAATAAAACAGATTTTAAAGGAGAATCATTTGAGTTTTAAATTATTTTTTATATTATTTTTGTGCATTTAATCATTCACTTGAAATTGGATTTTGTCACTATTTGAAAAAGAAGTTTAGCAATGACAAGGAATGTTGTATTTTCTGCTTATGCCCCATTTTGTCCTGTATTCAACTTGAATTACATTAAAAGCAAATTTGAAATTGCATATATATTTTATTAAGAGTAAAAAATATTGTGTCCCTTTATTTGGGAAATAGAAAGCACACTTGACAAAATATTTTCTTCACAGACTGATAAAGTGGAACATGTTATCATTAATGTGATCATGTATTTTGTTCTTCAAATTGGGACAATTTTGAGAGGGAAAGGGACCATAAAATTAAGTCACAAAATTTAAAATATTTCTATATTCCTTACAAAATTGTTCTATTATTTGTGGTGGATGTATAAAATGGTTACAATCATAACTATAATCATACGACCTTATGACCCAGTAGTTCTACTTCTATTTATATACTCAACAAAAATGCATACAAATGTTTTCAAAAACAACACTAAAATAGTCATAATAGCACTATTTCTAATAGCCCAAACTGGAAACAACCAAGATATCCATCAAAATTATAATGTGTAAATAAATATTGGTATTCATATAATGGAAATCTACAGAGCAGTGAGAATGAATTAACTGCAAGCATACATATGGGTGACTCTCAAAACATTATATTGAAGTAAAAAGCCAGATAGTAAAACTACATGCTGTATGAGTCTATTTATATAAAGATCCCAAACTAGCAAAGCAAATCTATGAATTCATTGTGAATAGAGGGGGCCATAGAAGGTCTTCTGTGGTTCTGGTAATTTTTTGTTTGTTTGTTTCCTGGTTACATCAGTGAGTTCAACCAGTGGAACTCTATAGAGTTGTACGCATATTTTTTGTGCTCTCATACACATACTTCAACTAATAATTTTTAAAACTCACTAATAAATTCCACAAGCAAAAGAATTATTCTTGGTAAACATTCATAAGCTTTAATGAGTTTCAAAAATGTATCTTATTCTAATGTCTTATCTGCTACTTTTCTGAAGAATAAATGGTCTATTTTTATTTTTCATAAATTTGTCTGCAATTGTCTTCAAAATTGCATTTGTGGCTAATAAATGTAAAATGGTTGACTTATTTAATTGAAAATCTTCTGAAGATCATAATCTTATTTGGGAAAATAATCTCTCTGTAGGCACTGAGGTAACGGAAACAGAGAGGATTTTGGTCAATGGAGGGTATTTTCGCTTCTATTTTTTTTTTATATTGAAGTGGATACCTATTTCAACCCATACAATTTCAAATGTACCTCTCTTTTTGCCTTCACTCAGGGAAACTTTTTATTACATTGCATAAGCAAACTAGATAATAAATTAATTCTATATTTACTTTTTAAAATTTCATAAAATTTAGATGTTGCAAAATCATAGGGCCTCTCAAATTGAATTTTGGCATAGAATATAAATTTATTCAATTAGGCAAAAGAGTTCCTTCAAGAGTCTTAAGACAAATAGATATGTAATAACAATTACTCTATTTCAAAACTACATCTCATATATGTGTTCCCATCATTTAATTTGCTCATTTCCTCCTTTGCTTTAGTAAATAGAAAATGATGTCCTGTTTTTAAGTATCATTTTCAGTAATTGTAACTTACTAAAAGCTCTAAAAGCTGAAGATTATTAGTGCATCATTTATTGTTTATAGGTTTCCAAATGATTTTGGCCAAAAGCAAACAAATTTAGAACACTAATCCATAAAATAAGTTTAATATTATTTTGAGACACTTAGGTTATTTTAAAAAGTTCATCAAAGGCTCAATATTTTAAAAACCCAATTGGTAAGGAGCAACAAAGATAGAAATCACATATTGCTATTGTCAGGTAATCTTCAACAAACAAGCAAAGAATATCCAATGGAAAAGACAGTCTCTTTAACAAATGGTGTTGGGAAAACTGGACAGCAACACACAGAAAAATGAAACTGGACCACTTTCTTACACCATACACAAAGATAAATTCAAGATGGGTGAAAGACCTAAATGTGAGACAGGAAACCATAAAAATCCTACAGGAGAACACAGGCAGCAAGCTCTTTGACCTCAGCTATAGCAACTTCTTACCTGAGGCAAGGGAAACAAAAAGCAAAACTGAACTATTGGAATGTCATCAAAATACAAAGCTTCTTCACAGTGAAGGAAACAATCAACAAAACTAAAAGTCAGCCTGTGGAATGGAAGAAGATATTTGCAAAGGACATATCTGATGAATGGTTAGTATCCAGAATCTATAAAGAACTTATCAAACTCCACACCGAAAAAATCAACTAATCCAGTTAAGAAATGGGCAGAATACATGAATAGACACTTTTCCAAAGAAGACATCCAGATGGCTAACAGACACATGAAAAGACACTCAACATCACTCATCATCAGGGAAATACAAATCAAAACCACAATGAGATACCTATCAGAATATCACACCAGTCAGAATGGCTAAAATTAACAACACAAGAAACAACAGATGATGATGTAGAAAAAGGGGAACTGTTCTATACTTTTGGTGGGAATGCAGCCACTCTGGAGAACAATATGGAGGTTCCTCAAAAAGTTAAAAATAGAACTACCCTATGACCCAGCAATTGCACTACTAGGTATTTAGCCAAAAGATAAAAAATACAGATTCAAAGGGGTACAATGCACCCCAATGTTTATAGCAGCATTATCAACAATAGGTAACTATGGAAAGAGCCCAAATGTCTATCGACTGAGGAATGGATAAAGAAGAAGTGGTATATATACCCAAGGGAATATTACTCAGCCATCAATTGGAATGAAATCTTGCCATTTGCAACAACATGGATGGAGCTGGAGTGTATTATGCTAACTGAAATAAGTCAGTCAGAGAAAGACAAATAGCATATGGTTTCACTCATGTGTTGAATTTAAGAGACAAAATGGATGAACATATGGGAAGGGGGAAAAAGAAAGGGAAACAAACCATAAGAGACTCTTAATGACAGGGAACAAACTGGACATTGATGGAGGGAGGTGACTGGCAAATGGTCTAGATGAGCGATGGGTATTAAGAGGACACTTGTGATCAGTACTGGGTGTTGTATGTAAGTGATTAATCCCTAAATTCTACTCCTGATACCAAGACTGCACTGTATATTAACTAACTAGAATTTAAATAAAAATTTGAAAAGAAAAAAAAAAGAAATCACATATTGCTATGCTAAAGTAATTTTTTAGTATTAAACATCAGCTTCATTGTAAAATATTTTAGTTCAATTAGTTAAGAGTGTATACTAAAAAAATTCTTGCAATTATTGACAATCCTATTTTGATTGGTGGAATATCACAGCTTTTTCTACACAATTATAAATTTGTATGAGCACATCATCAAAATCAAATCACATTACTATTCTAAGAGTTCTGAATGTGATAAAAAAAAAACAGGTTTTCCATAACACTGGGCTCCATCAAAGTTTGCATTTACATTTTCACCACAAAACCACTAATTATATGTTCAATGTTGAATTTCTAAATTGAATTTACAGTAGCATTCATAATAATGTCAGGTATTTCGCCTTCTATAGAATGAACTTCCAAAAGCTTTACTTTGATTTCATGAAGTGAATGAAAAAGTGAATTAAGTCAACTGATTTTCTCTCTGATATTACTGACCAAAAAGTCATTGTTGATGTAAAACATTATCCTTTACCTGTTTCTAAAGTTCTTCTTCTGCTAATGAACCAACATGTTAAAAGTGACTATTTTGCTTTTTGTACATGTGAAAGAAAACTTAGAAAAAAATTAGTGAAATTATTTTAGAAGAATAGTTATTTGCTCTAAATAAAAAGTCATGGTTTAGAGAGAGCTCCATAAATACATCTTCTACAGCTACATGAGTTAATTACCCATCTTCTGAACAACATCTTCTTAAAATGAATACTTACATTTGAAGTAAATGCTGATGCCTTTTCAGCAGATTTGTGACTTTTTATTTTCATGGGCCATTGATATCACCATAAGCCCCATGGCAGATGTTAAATGTAAGCAAACATTTTGAGCAAGTTACATGTTCATCAGTTTTCTTGTGAAATGGGTCTCTGGTATCCAATATCTTATTAAACAAGCAATTATATTTTTTGACTTGTCAGAATTTAAAAATATTAACAAACATAAAATAAATGCATACATTAATAGTTATGTATTTATGTCAAACAATAAATGGCAAAACCATTGCACCAAGAATATTCAGAATCTCTATACTTTCTAAAACAGGGGGCTCAGCCTCTATTTCTTGCTCATATTTCCTACACCTAACCTAGAATTTCCTGCTGGTACTGCTGCTTCCATGCAGCCTCCTGTATCATACAGGTTGTGAAATGGGCCATAACACAACAGACTGTCACATCAGTGTCCAGCAGGGGCCTAAAAGGTCTTTTTTTTTATTCTTTCACGCTGCCTGCAAAGAGAAGCATTTGTTATTTTATGCTTGGAAAGAGTAGGGGAAAAGACACAAATTGTTGCTGGTTGTCTTCCAGTTTTATCTGCACTTTGAAGTGAAAACCGTGTACTACATGTGTCTTTCAGATGCTACCAGGAAACACTATGGCAGAAGTGGGGTGCAGTGGAGTCAACCAGTTGCATGTCAGCTTATTTTGATGCACTATGAGTAATAATAATTAAGATGAGAAAACTCTGGGGCATACACTAAATAAGATGAGATTCCAGGACAGTCATAAATCAAGAAGAGGTGTTTTGCTGACTGTGATCCTAAAAGGATTCTTAGAAGAGGTGGCACTAAATTTGATGTAAAAAGATGAAGAAGTGTTTGGGGCACCTGGGTTGCATAGTCAGTTAAGACTCCAACTCTTGGTTTCCACTCAGGTTGTGATCTTGGGGTCGTGGCACCGAGCCCTGCCTCGAGCCCTGCCATTGGGCTCTGCACTCGGTGCAGAGTGCTTAAGACTCTGTCTTCCTCTTCCTCTGCCCCTCCTCCCCTCTATATGCACTCTCTCTCTCTCTCTTTCTCTCCAATAAATTAAAAGAAAAATAAATCTTTTTTAAAAATGAAGAAGTGTTTAACAGGTACAAATGGGAGTGAAGATACTTCAAGCCGAGAGAACGGCTGTAGCAAAAATCTATGACCTATTTTACTGTCAGTAAGTAAACCAACTTTCTCTGTAGCAATAATACAAAAACTTAAGATGTAGTCAGATACCCTAAGAAAAACCAATGCTTTCCATACCAATAAAATCTTCAGTACATTTTCTTGATACATTCCCATATGTGGGATCATGCTGCTGGTAGTAAAAAATGATTTTATGTATGTGAACACAATGTTAAAAATTAAATCAAGGGGCGCCTGGGTGGCTCAGTTGTTAAGCATCTGCCTTTGGCTCAGGGCGTGATCCCAGGATCCTGGAATCGAGCCCCGCATTGGGCTCCTTGCTCCACTAGCCTGCTTCTTCCTCTCCCACTCCCCCTGCTTGTGTTCCCTCTCTCGCTGGCTGTCTCCATCTCTGTCAAATAAAAAAATGAAATCTTTAAAAAAAATTAAATCAAATAATGAGACAAGTATTGTCTTCAATCTCTCTAATTACTTCAGAAAGAAAATCTCACTTTGTTACTATTTGTCTTTAACACCTTTCTAGACTTAAAAATACATGTTTTCAGGTAATATTTATCTGGCGAAATTTTAATAATTGTTAAATAAATTTAACAATAAAATTTATTTATATAAATAAATTTAAAGAAATTGTTTTAATTTTATTATTATTTTTAAATTTGATTTGTGGAAATTAATTTTTTTAGTTTAAAGTCATGATATAAAGTCTAATTTTAGATAAATCTCTTTAAGTGAAAAAGGGAAGTTGATTTAAATACAATATTTAGCAAATAATAGTTAATGCAGTTTGCAAAATGGTAAAAAATTTCAAAGGATATATGTAAGTGCTTAAATTTGAGGAAATAGTATGTTCAATATTTCAAAATAATCTTTAAAGAAAATTCTAAATTCACCAAAACAGTGAACATTTTAATGTGTTAAAATAAATTTAGACTTAGATTTGTCTTTTATAAAGATTTTTCCAGATGTCTTATATAGAATGCAACGTTTATTTAATTCCAAGTTTTATATCTTTATCTTTTCAACATATAGTCAACCTAGAAAATTTTAGAGTGGTTCATCTATTTTTTCTTAAATATTTACCACAAATTCTACAAGTATGATATGATCTTGTCTGTTATCTGATCTCTCCCTTCCAAAAGAACATATTTAACGCATTCCCCCATTTGGATCTACATTCAAAGTATTCTACAGAAATTGGAGGGGAAATGTTACATAAAATATTTTTATGCAATATCCACTAAATTCACAACTATATCTGGTTATCAGAACACTTTTAACTACAATGTGTTTTTATTACTATCTGCATAATGAATTTGGTTCCTTTGGGCTGGAAAAATATTTGTATTGTTTTTGAAAGTAAAGGACATAAAAGTATAGCTAGTACTCATTTACTTCACATTCTGATGCATTTAAAAATAAGCTTAAATACTCTGCAGCAATAATTCTCCATACATCACACAATCCTAACAGCTTATACAGAAAGAACCTTTTCAAATGATATCAAAAGGGAAAAAAAGCTGTTATATTTCACATCACATGCATCATTTCCTTGGTTACATCAGAGACTGTGCTCATAGTTTAACTTGCTGCATTGTAATTTATTTCTGAAAATTTGCCAAGACACTGAACTCAGCCTTTATTTCTATTCCTTTCTTACATCAATTCCTATATCATGCCTTATGTTTCTAAATTAGGCCCAACATTAATCTGTAATCAGACACTCAGATAAGATTCACTGAACATTAATTATGAGTTGAAGTGATCTCAGAGCTGCAAAAAAATATTAGTATTACAAAAATGGAGAAAGACAGAGTCTCTGCTATGAAGTATAAAAGCTAGTTAGGAAAACACAAAATATAAACATGGAAAATTTAAGGGGATTTAAGAAGTAACCTGCAATTTGATATAAATTAATTAAAACAGTAGTTGGCAATTAAGACAAACTAAATGAAAGGGCAGCATGTTGTCAATGAAAGTCCTAAATGTTATTTATTAGCTGGGTAATTGTAAGCAAGTTTCCTAAAAATTCAATAATTCACTCTCCTTATCAGTAAAATGTCCATCACGTTAACACATACTAGGCAGGTAGGTTGGTTGTTCAGCTCTCTCCCCTTCTATGTTCATCAGGTTTTGCTGGGAAATGTTTGCCCATCTGTAGACTCCATTTCTCAGTTCCCATTGCAACCAGGTATGGCTATGTGACTAGTTCTTACTGATGGAATCTGAACAAAAGTAATGTTTGTCTCTTCTGAGCTAAGATTGTTTTTTATGTTCAGTTAGCCACTGTAGAGTACATCATTAGTTTTTGATGTAGCGTTCACTGATTCACTAGTTACGTATTAACACCCAGTACTCATCACAGCACGTGCTCTCTTTGATACCCATCCTCTGAAATCCTCAGTTTGTTTTCCTCCATACTTTCTTTCTCCTTCCACTAGCTGATAGCAGATGAATCACCTCATGGAGAGCAGCTGCCCACCTACGAGCAGTAATATCCTTTGACTATTCAACTGAGCTTTTGGGTTTGAGCCATTTGTTAAAGTAGTTTACCCTACTGTCACTAATAAATCTGGCCTAGGGTTGTAATGAGGAACAATTTAACATATCGTCTCACCCACAGTAAATGCTCAGTAAATGTTAACAGTGATGCTTTTACCATGAAATATCTCTTGACATTTGCTTAGTTGCCTTGTCAATCAGTTCTTCCTATAAGAAAGCTGAAAAAATGTCAATCAACTTGAGACAATCTAAACAATAAACCCGATTTTAAGGTCATATTTTTAGTATGCCATTTGGTCCATGAACTATTCCATATTATCTAAAGAAAATAAGTTATTCTGGGGGCACCTGGGTGGCACAGCAGTTAAGCGTCTGCCTTCAGCTCAGGGCGTGATCCCGGCGTTATGGGATCGAGCCCCACATCAGGCTCCTTGCTATGAGCCTGCTTCTTCCTCTCCCACTCCCCTGCTTGTGTTACCTCTCTCGCTGGCTGTCTCTATCTCTGTCGAATAAATAAATAAAATCTTTAATAAAAAAAAAAAGAAAATAAGTTATTCTGTCATACTGGATCTCCAGGGTTTTGTACAGTAAATGCCTCCCTTATTATATTTATTATTGTAATTATTTGACAAATGAACAAATGAATGACCCAGATTGATAATCATCTCTAAAACTAGCCTGTAGAAACTTGATATATTGGCTTCAGATTATGCACTAAAAATAACTGGATAGAGGTTCAGCAATTGTTTTTCATTCTTCTATGTTGAAGAGGGTTTATATCTTAAATAACCCACTGATTTTTATAAGGTGGTAAATACTACATTTTTCTGGTTGCCTTTTCAATGGAGTCTAACTCTTCGGTAATCCATTCAGTAAACCACAAGTTATTGATTTTGTTGGATGTATAAGTCCAATCTCAAGTAGAACTTCCTATTTGAAAGCCTATATCACACATGTTATTTCTTAGGAGTCTCTTTGCTTTGGCTGCTATTTCATCAGTCACTTTCAGAATATCTGACACCAGTTTTTGTTGTAGCCCCCTTTTATGACAAATGGTCATCTTCCAACTCTTTATGATCATATAGGATTTCTGTCCTTCAGAAATCAGGTATTTTCCCACTGGTTCAGAGTATTTCACAACTAATTAAATGGCAAATGATCTCCACTTTTTGCTTTATTCTATAGAAAGTATTATAAGTCCAAGTCAGGGAAACTGATTGTGAATTCAGCTTAAGGAAATATTTTTGCGCAGTAATGAACAATCTAAGTACAGCATATTTGCCACTTGGACACTTTTTACAAGCTAAAAAAATTAAATTGAAGCATTTAATACACTCACAAAAGAAAATAGTCTGAGGAAATGTAGACTAAAAATAAGCATTGAAAATTTTTTGTCCTGAGACAAAATTTGGGACTAAAGGAATTTACTGTGTTCTCTATCAATGATCAAGATAGTTCTGTAGATACACCCCCAAAAAACTTATGTACAGAAGAACACATCTAGAACTAGATAACTAATAAATATGAAAAAAATAAATCACCCATGTTTTCCAAAATCCTTTTGCAGTTTATTTATAAATGAAGAAAAGGTTAGCATTCTGAAATAAAAAATGAACTTTCACACAGACATATTCACAAGTTAGGATCTCCTGACCAATTATATTTCTACTACCAAGGACATTTCCAGCGAAACTTATGTAAACTGCTTTGAATTTAATGATTGAAATCTCCGTGTATAAACTGAAAGACATAAAATTGTGTTTCCCTTAAAGTAAAACAAGAGTTGTAGTTCTTAAATATTGCTTAATATCTTGAAGATCACAAATACGGGAATCCCCAAAACCTTTTTCATCATAAAACACAATGTTCCTAAACATATGAATAGTACAGCCCTTTGGTGATGGTTGGGGATATAATACATGCACTTTCATTTCAATTGTGTCTATTACATCTGAAACAGAGTCACCTAACATAAATAAATTCCATTCTAAAACTAGAGGCCCAAAGCACAACACCTCTAATCAAACACATGATCTCTGTCTTCTGGTTCTCGCACCCTTCAAAATTCAATTCCCTCCCCACATGGAAAGAAAATGTAGTCCTATATTCCTAACCAAGTAATGTCTCAATGTTATCTTCTTTTTCAAAGAACTTTGTTCAGCATAACCTGCTCCTAGTGAAGTCGAGGGCCAGAAAAATCTGCCTTCAAGGGAAGCAATCATTTTAAAGGACCGCAGGTGATCTGGGGAGCTGTTTGGCTCCCATTTACAGATTAAAACCAGGGAATGGGGAAACTTCAGGTGAAAACTGAATATAGCTAAATATTTAAAGATACCTATGATGGGGCAGTACTTCTAGGTCTATGAAATGCTGTTATTCTCCCTAATTGGGCAATGTATAGTGGTCTATCCTTCCCATCAGAACTGGATGATAGCTAACATTTATTTCACGTGTATCAGATGTCAAGCACCTTACTAAATACATTACATACACTAAATCATTGAATCCTTCCAGCAACCTATAAAAGTAGATACTGTCATTGTCCTTTCTTACTATTTGATAAATAATGCTACCAAAGTTAATATTGCCCAACCCTATGGTTAGCACATAACTTGCTGTCTATTATGGAATACTTCGAGAGTGAAGGTATGACTGTTTAAGATAAGACAACAGACACAAACTAGCACTATTCCAGGGAAAACAAAACATGTTCGTCCTACCCATATTTTATAATGGTTTAAGAAAACAGAAGTATGCTATATGTTAATCATTGTTTCTCTAGCACTTAAAAACCAGTATAATTCTAAATTTTTATTTTACTAGTTTCAAATACTTGAGACTGATTGTATGATACCTAAGTAGCAATACTAAACAATGTTCAGCAATGTTTGTTTTATATTTCACATAAGCAAAAAAAACAAAAACAAAAACAAAACAAAACAAAACAAAAAACACTTGGCAAGAGGAGCGAGATAGGAAAAATACAGAGAATCTTATATTCTCTTTAGATATACAGAAATGTCAAGCTTTTAAGTAAAATTCCTTAAGTCATTTCTTTAAAAGGGGTGATTGTAAAACAAATTAGAGTACTGTGTGTAAACCTAAATCCATTTGTAAAGGTTAGTTGTTCATCTCAGAAATGTCAACATGAAACTATTACTACATAGGCACCATCCATTCATTTCTCACATTTCTTCAGGACACACTTAAAAGCCAACAGTTTAGTCTAAATACTGCATGACACATAGTCTCAATTAGTTAAAGAAATTGATTTAACTGACATTTATCAACTACCTACTATGTGCCAGGCAGGTGGGGATGGCGAGAAGAAAACTGTCAAATTCTACTTAGGGGTGTGTGTGTGGAAAGAGAGGAAAAGACTAACAGTGTAAATAATCATAAATAAGCACAATTTACCAGATATTAATAATTGCTATAAAATATATTATGGAAATAGTGACTGGAGGATAACAGGGTACTTTTGATTGAGTTATTTAGGTATTTCTTTCACAGGAGTAAACGTTTCTGAGATTTTAATGATAGGAAGGAATCAATCATAAGAAGGTTGGGGAAGTACTTGATGCCAGAGAAAAGAACAGATTCAGAGGCCTGAGATGTGAACAAAGTTGGCAGGTGGAGAGGAAGAAGAATCCAGTGGGCTAGAGCTTGGGCACAATAGGAGAGCAGGGTGTCAGGTGAGGCTGGGGAAGTCAGCACTAGCCAGAGCACCAGTTGTGTAGACCCTGGTAACTGTGGGTTTATTCTAAGTTCAATAAAACAGCTCTAGTGTCTTAATGAGTGGGTAATATGATTTGGAATACATTTTAGACACATCACTCTGGCTGAAGCGCAAAGAGATTATAAGAAGGCAGAATGGAAAGACTGCGACCAAATGAGTTGTATTCTAGGCGTTCAAACAGTGGCTACAGTCTGAGACCGGGCTCTGGAAGCAGGAAGAGGCAGACGGATTTGGAATGTATTTTGAATTAGAACAAGAAAGAGTTACTGACAAGGCTTTCTGGTAAAGAAATCACAGATCCTTTTTTCCTGCCATAATTTTGGCTTAATTAATGAGGTCAGTTTTTGTTGTTTTGTTTTGTTTTTCACCTGTCAATTCAGGGAGTCAATTAATAGATTTCAGGTGCTCCTAGAACTCGCTAAAACAGTATGCAAAATAATTGAATGCATTTATTTATATATATACAATTTTGAGGGGGAAGTGAGTTCATTAGCTCCATCAGGTAATCAGAGATCTGTGACACAAAACAAGAGAAGAAACTATTTTATCTACAAGACACTTTTAGTGATGTCTTCTCGAATATTGGAATCTTGCACGGCATTAGGTTGTGGCTGCCATATTCTATGCAGACATAAAGAATCACTTTTAGGGGCGCCTGGGTAGCCCAGTTGATTAAGCGTCTGCCTTAAGCTCAAGTCATGATCTCAGGGTCTGGGATCAAGTCCTGTATCAGGCTCCCCTCTTCTCCCTCTTCCCCTGCCCCTTCCCCTGCTTATGCTCTCTCTCTCTCCCTCAAAAAATAAATTAAATCTGGGATGCCTGGGTGACTCATTCGTCTGCCTTCAGCTCAGGTCATGATCTCCAGGTCTTGGGATTGAGTTCTGCATCAGGCTCCTTGCTCTCTCTCTCTCCCTCCGCCCCTCCCCACTGCTCTTTCTCACTCTCAAAGAAATAAATAAAATCTTTTTAAAAATTAAAGAAATAAATTGAATCTTTACAAAAAGGAATTTCTTTGTTTTTCTTGAAAACATTTCTTAAACCAAATATGCAATCTACATATTAATTCCACAATGTAAATAGTGGGTTTAATAATGAGCCCAGTCGAAGTTAGTATCATAGAGGTAAAAAAAAGTCTTGGGCTCTGGAATCAGAAAGACTACCGAAATCTAAGATCTGTCACTTACTAACTGTGTGACCTTGGGCAAAGTGAACGTATTTCACTTTCATTACATTTAACATAGGGATAATGATAGCATCAACTTTCTCTTGGGCCTATTTTGGGGGTTAAATGTGATATTTAATGAAACAGGAAAGCAAGTTAGAGATTAAATATTCAATAAGTCAGCTATTAATACAAAATAAAGTCAGAAAATTACTGAGGAACTACTCAGTAATCACTAAACAATGTTTTTAAGTAATATCTGGTGACTGTGAATACCAAGCTCTTTGAGTTTTATTCCTGGGTCTCTGCATTAAGGCCCTCTGAGGTCTTCCTCACTTCAGGGGATTTGCATATACCAATAAATTAGGCCATCGTAAAAAATGCACACTTGACCTGGTTGCCAGTGAACTACAGCTTTTCAGCTGGGAGAATGTTTGTTCCCTCCCATTAACTGTTCTTCAGTTAAATCAAAACTGAAAACATAATTATTTCAGTTTATTTTCCAGATTGCTGAAAGTGATGACTTCATTTATTATTAAGAGCAGCAGCTGGTAACATCCCAGAGCATGCAAATTTGTTAACTCAGTACAATTTTGTTTCTTCTCTTTTTTCGAGGGGACTTACAGTTTTCTTATCGATCCAAAATGGAATTACGTTTAATACAAGAATCAGCAGGTTGTTTATCAATATCAAATGGATTATGCAATGCAAAGATGTAGAAGGTTTTGAGCTGATAGAATAAGAACTCCTAGTATATTACAGGAATGTGATTGTTACATATTTAATTTAAACATGAGAAAATACTTTTGAATGTGATAAATGATTGTAATGCTGATTTGTTTACCTGTGTTATCTGAATTAATCATATTATAATAATGATCAAGGCTAATTTTGGCTCACATCTCTAGGAAAGAACAACAAATTAACCTATTTCTTTAATTAGATTTTATTTATTTATTTTTTTAAAAGAGTGGATGCACACAAGTGAGGGAAGGGCAGAGGGAGAGGGACACGCAGACTCCCAGCTGAACAGGAAGCCCATGGGAGGCTCGATCCCAGGACTGAGCCAAAGGCAAACGCCTGACTGAGCCACCCAGGCGCCCCAAATCTATTTTATTTTTAATAAGCTATTGGAATCAACTCCTGTGTGAAATGTAAGATTGTTTTATTAAAATTAAAATATGAATCCATTTTAAATTAACTAGTGGTCTAAAATCAAGATGGAAATTCTTGCATAAAAATTAGCATGCTTAATAAAATCATAAACCATATCCTCATTAGAAATTTTACTAAATCTTAATGATATTTATATTGCTATCACAAGACACAATTATTTCATGTTCATTTTATTTAGTCCTTTTACAGAGTAAAGATCCAGGGAAGTTGGTAAATTTTCTATCCCATACAGAAAGAAGAAATATTTCCTAGCCAAAAAGCTTAGCTATTCCCGTTTATCATCTACCCTTTGATTACAAAATAATTATAACTGTTATTATACAATCTGCAGCATAATATTATTCATGTATTGCTAAGCATGTTTGGAAATGCAAACTCCTACTATTCTCATGGGACTGTTATGAATATTAGATGTATATTTCGTAAGTGTCTTCTAATAAGAAAAAATATGAAATAATAATGAAGACTAAAATGCTAGACTCTTTCCTAGACCATGCCAATTATTTGATCTGGATTCCATTTTTCACTGGTTTTCTAGTGCACACATTCATGATAGTATAATTTTTAAAAAATCTTATTCTCAGAAAGTGTCATAGCTAAACAGCATATCACCTTCATCACCATCACATTTACTTTATGAAGTCTCTAAAGTAAAATAAAATTCAGAAACGAAGATACTGCTGAATTTTAAAATGCACATCAGTATTTTAAAAGCAAGGAAACAAACATTTCCATTTGGAAAGCCAAATGAAAGTTCTTAGTGGCCAAAATATCCCAACTGAAATTTGACAAAATTTCAAAGAAACCGATTTTGACTTTTAAATATATTTCATTATGTTGTTTGCTATTTTCATTTTAATTTACTGATCTAGTTGACTAGTCATTCCTCATTCTACTTCTTTTAAGTTTTTTTCAAAAACTAGAGAATCTGTTGTCATTAAAATTAAACCATTTTGCATTTGACTTAAAAACTTAAAAGTTTAAAGGCAGTTAAGGAGGGCACATGATGTAATGAGCACTGGGTGTTATATGCAGGGGATGAATAACTGAACTCTACATCTGGAACTAATGATACACTATATTTCGCTACTTGAATTTAAATAAAATAAGTTAAAAAAATACAGTTAGTTGCTGAATCCAATTCTCTTACGATATCTACACGCTGAGATCAAATTTCCACTTTTGAAACTGCATGAATAGAATGGTGTTTTGGTCTCTTCATATTTTGGATCACACCTGGAGATTTGTTGTTTTTGGTTTTTTTTTTTTTTTAAAGATTTTGTTTTGGAGATTTGTTGATTCTATACCACAGACACAACGTGACTCAAGCAGCTTATTGAGCATTCTCCTATAAGACCTGAGATACCCAAGACAGGGAAGTAGAAGATAATTTCCCTAAACATCCTGAGGCCTTCCACTGAGAAGAAGAAAGGACAGTCGAAGCACAAGCAATGAGAACATAGACAATCTCTTCCCAAATTCAAAATATTCTTTTTTTTTCATTTTTGGAATTTATGTTCCAAAAGAATTAGATAAATAGCTTATTATAATAGCTTACAATTCATGAAACATTATTCACATTGTTTCATACATGGCCTTCTTTCTGTCTTGTTTTCTTCATAAGAACATGATGTTCTATAAACAGACTGCACACTAAAAACTACAACATTAATCCAATGAATATTTATTATGGATTCCTCCTCTGATTCAATCTGCAATCTGAGTATTATATCATTGTAATAACAAGTTTTTTTGGATCTGCATTTTTCACTCAACGTTGTTACTAAAATTCATTGCATGTTTTCCTGTGCTTGACTATTTCTGATGCTATTTCTATTCCTTGACTATTTTAGATCCCTCATATAACTGGAATCATGCAGTATTTGCCCTTCTCTCACTGGTTTATTTCACTTAGCATAATATCCTCCAGGCTCATGTTGTCACAAATAGCAAGATTCCCTTGATTTTTTGGATGAAAGACCTAAATGTGAGGCAGGAAACCATCAAAATCCTAAAGGAGGACACAAGCAGCAACCTCTTCAACATCAGCTATAGCAATTTCTTATTAGATGCCTCTTCCAAGGCAAGGGAAACAAAAGCAAAAATAAACTTTGGGACTACATCAAAATAAAAAGCTTTTGCACAGTGAAAGAAATAATCCACAAAACTAAAAGGCAACCTATGGAAGGGAGAAGATATTTGCAAAAGACATATCTGATAAATGGCTAGTATCCAAAATCTATAAAGAACTTATCAAACTCCACACCCATAAAACAAATAATCCAGTTAAGAAATGGGCAGAAGATGTGAACAGACACTTTTCCAAAGAAGACATCCAGATGGCTAACAGACACATGAAATATGCTCAACATCACTCGTCACCAGGGAAATGCAAATCAAAGCTACAATGAGATATCACCTCACACCAGTCAGAATGGCTACAAATAACAACACAGGAAACAACAGATGTTGATGAGGATACAGAGAAAGGGGAATCTTCTAACACTGGCAGTGGGAATGTTGGTAGGAACTGGTGCAGCCACTGTGGAAAACAGAATGGAGATTCCTTAAAAAGTTAAAAATAGAACTACCATATGATCCAGCAACTGCACTACTAGGTATTTACATGAAGGATATAAAAATATTGATTTGAAGGGGTACATGCCCCCCGAGGTTTACAGCAGCATTATCAACAATAGCCAAACTATGGAAAGAGCCCAAATGTCTATTAACTGATGAATGGATAAAGAAGAAGTGGTATATATCTCTCACATGGAATATTACTCAGCCATCAAAAGGAATGAAATCTTGCCATTTGCAATGACATGGATGGAGCTATAATATATTATGCTAAGTAAGTCAGTCAAAGAAAGACAAATACCATATGATTTCACTCATATGTGGAATTTAAGAAACAAAACAAATGAATGCAGGAGGAAAAGCAAAAAACAAACAAAAAAGAGGAAGGCAAACCAGGAAACAGATTCTTAACTATAGAGAGAACAACCTAAGAGTTAGTGGAGGGGAAGTGGGTGGCGAAATGGGTTAAATGGGTGATGGGTATTAAGGAGTACACTTGTGAAGAGCACAGTTGTTATAAGTAAGTAATGAATCACTAAATTCTACATCCGAAACTGTGATTACACTGTATGTTAACTAACTGAAATATTAAAAAACTTAAAAAAAAGACTCCCTTCAGTTTTGACACTGAATAATATTCCATTGTGTGTATATAACATATTTTCTCTTTTTTTCTTATGTATTCATTTCTTTATTCATTAATCCATGTAGTCATTCATTTATTTTTTAATGAGATATAATTGACATATAACATTGTATTAGTTGTGGGTGAATAGCACATTTGCTTTATCCATTCATCTACTGATGAACATTTGGTTTGTTTCCATATCTTAGTTATTGTAAACACTGCTGCAATAAACATGGGAGTGCACATATGTCTTTGAGATCTTGATTTCAATTCTTTTGGGTATATACACAGTGGTGGTACTGCTGAATTATGTGGTAGTTCTATTGTAATTTTTTGAGGAAACTCTATACTATTTCCACAGTGGCTGCACCATTTTACAGCCCCACCAACAGGACACAAAGGTTTCAATTTCTTCACAGTTTCACTGACACTTGTTATCTTTTGTATTTTTTTTTCATAATAGTTATTCTAACGTGTGTGAAGTGATACATCATTGTAGTTTTAATTTTCATGTCCCTGATGATTAGTGATGTTGAGAACTTTTTCATATACCTATTGGCTATTCAGATGTTTTCTTTGGAGAACTGTTTATTCAAGTCCTTTGCCAATTTTTAATATTGGGTTTTGTGTTTGTTTTTGCTATCAAGTTGTGGGAGTTCCTTATATATTTTGGATTGTATATACTGTATAGTATAAGTGTGTTAAAGTTTCTTTTGGGTATATGTACCATGAAGTGGAATTACTTGAAAGCATGTGAGTGTTCAATGTGACAGTAAAATGTCAAATTAATTTGTGGAATGGTTTATTCATTAAGCAAGGATTTATTTAAAAAATATTGTGCAAAGCATCATTTTGTATCCATGGAATATATCAACGAATAAAAGCAAAGCACAGCTTTCATGGGGTTTATGCTTAGGAGAAGAATACAGACAATACATAAAGTAAGTGAATTACAAAATATGTTAGAAGGTGATAAGCATTATGGGGGAAAAAGTACAATAGGTTTAGGAGAATTAGGAAATTGTTGTGCAGTGCAGGTTGCAAATAAATTCCATTGAAAATTAATTTGAACAAGAACTGAAGGAAGTGAGGAAGTTAACCATACATATATCTCATGGAAGATCATGTCAAGTAGAGAGAACAGTGCAAAATGTGTTGTGTAAGAATGCCGTTGTAGGGATGCCTGGGTGGCTCAGTTGGTTAAGTGTCTGCCTTTGGCTCAGGTCATGATCCCAGGATTCTGGGATCAAGCCCCACATCAGGCTCCCTGCTCAGCAGGGAGTCTGCTTCTCCCTCTCTCTCTGCCCGCTTGGGCTCTCTCTCTTGGTCTCACTCTCTCTCAAATAAATAAATAAATAAATAAAATCTTAAAAAAAAAAAAGAATGCCATTGTGGCTGGAGGAATGACTAAGTAGGAGATGAAATCAGAAAAACAATGGAATATGTGGTGGCACAGATCAGTCAGGAAACTGTAGGCCATCATAAGGACTTTGGGTTTTATTCTGAATGAAATGATATTTTGAACAGATGAAGGACATGATCCAAGTAATGTTTTAAAGGGACCATTCCTGATGTTGTGTGGAGATTATACCATAGAGGGGCGAAGATAGAAACAAGGAGATCAGTAAGAAGGCCACTGCAATAATCCAAGTGAGAGTTAATGGTAGTCTGAATCAAGGTTGTAGCACTGAGTTTTGTAAGTGATTGGATTTTACAATATTTGGAAGTTAGACACAAGAGGATTTTCTAAAAGAATGCGTGTGGTGTATAAAGATAAATAGAAGTCAAATATAACCCCATGACTTGGTATGAGCAACAAGAGTTTGAGTTGTCATCACCTGAAGTGACAAGTCTAGCAAGAAAACAGTTTGTTGAAGAAAAATCAGGAGCATACTTTTGGATGTGTTCATCCAAGTTTAAAATATCTATTTGGCATTCAAGTAAAAGCATCAGATATGCAGCTTGATATTCATATCTGGAGTTTGAGAGAGGTCTTAGCTGGAAATATAAATCTGGGGAAAAGTTGGAGTCTCCTAGATAAGACTATAAGGAAGTGAATGTAGGTAGATAAGAAAATACAACCAAGGTCTGAGTCTTGGGACATTAACACTAAAAGGTCAAGGAGAACATGATGATGAAATAAAAAAGAAAAATAAAGAGTGATTAGGGAGGAAAGAAAAATACTTACCCAAAAAATAAGAAAACACTAATTTGAAAAGATCTATGTACCCCTATGTTTTTTGCCACATTATCACAACAGCCAAATTAGGGAAGTAGTCCAAGTGTCCCTTAATAGAGGAATGAATAAAGAATATGTGATATAGATATAGATAAAGATTATCTAGATATATCTATACAGATGCCAGACTGTATGAGTTATTGAGTGGCACAAGAGGTCACATCCCAGTTCTGATAAGGCTGAGGGCGGGGCCAAATGGGAGGGGATATAGGGTGGGGTGCTTCAGGAGAACAGAGGTGTTTATAGTAGCTGCTGTACACCGGGAGAGACTGTCCATTCAGGGAACAAGAGCAGAATTGCATTTTGACTCATAGGCTGGTACTCTTAAAGCTCTTTCCTGTGGGTTTTTAATGCTCAAGGAGGTTTTAAGACACATGGTCTGGTGTTGATGTTTTCAGGACATGAGGATACAGGGAGTTGAATTCATTCATTCATTCAACAAATAATACTGGGTGCCTGTTATGTTCTAAGTCCTGTCCTAAGAGTTTGGGCTGAATTGGCAAATACTACAGATAGGATTAGATAGAGATGTATATACATATAGAATATTTTATAATGTGATCTATCTATCTATCTAATGGAATAATAGCTATAAAAAGAATAAAGTCTGTCATTTGCAATGAACATGGATGGATTAGAGGATATAATGCTAAGTGAAGTAAGTCAGTCAGAGAAAGACAAGTACTAGATGACTTCACTCATAGGTGGAACTTAAGAAACAAAACAAATAAAGGAAAAAGATGTAAACAAACAAAAAATAAATTCTTAGATATGAACACACTGATGGTCACCAGAGAGAAGGTGGGTGGGGGAATGGGTGAAATAGGTGAAGGGGATTAAGAGTACACTTATGATAAGCACTGAATAATGTATAGAATTGAATCACCATATTGTACACCTAAAACTAATATAACACTGTATGCTAATTATACTGGAATTAAAGTAAATTTTTTAAAAAGGCAAAGAAAGAGAAAATACCAAGAGTATGGTGTCCAGAAAACTAGTGACAAAAATATATGAAAAAGTACACTGTGATTAACTTTGTCAAATGCTGCTGGGAGCTCACATAAAATGAGAACAGAATTGACCATTAGGGTTTAGCAGCATGCAAGTCATCAGTGACCTACATAAGAACAATTTTAACAAAGCAGAGGAAATAAAGGCCTATTTGGATGATATGAGAGAAGAAACACCAGTGTACAATCCCACCAACAATATATGAGATCCTATAACACTTACTCGAGTTGTAACCATCCTCAACTCTTCTATTAACTCATCATCCACATTTAGGGAGCAAGTTCTTTTTGGTGACTTTTAGATCTCTTCCCTACATTCTATTTCACTTATTTCTTCTCTTACTTCTACTATTAAAATTGCATCCTCCATGGTCTTCTCACCTCTCCTCTCTCTCTAAACACCACAAAACCACTATGCCATTTCCTAAAACAAATCTGACTGTTAATCGATCCTTTGCCCTCTACATACCACAGATACACAATTTTAAATGGAGATCTTTGTCCCCCTTATTCAACTTCCTTAAGATTGAGCAACTTTAAGTTCTGTGGAAAGTCGCCAGCAGCCTTGAAAAAAATAGATAATGAGGACATTTCTAGGAATAAGTTGTGGAAGTTTCAGACTTTGACAAAAGGGAATAAGAAAAATTGCTTAACAAATTATAGAGGATTGAAAAGTTCCTGAGACTTCTCAGAAATGAGAATAAGACACAATTCCTGTCATGGCAAGATGTCAAAAACATATCAGTCAGTACTTTTGATTTAGTAGGACAAGGAGAGGATGCTAATGATGGTGGGGACAAAGTGGTCTACAAACAAAGGTCGTTGAATATCTGTGGGAGGAGTCTGAAGGTGTTTTTGAGAAAAGACTAATATTGATAAGCCCTCTTTTCTGTATTTTGCCCCATCTAGATTAAACATATCTTAACCGCAGTCAATACACTGGTGTAGACATTTGGTTTTTATTAAACTACTGAATCTAAATATACTCAATCCTGAAATTTCAAAATCTCTTAATGTATTCAATTGTCATGACCTTGAGTAATTACTGCTAGGATAAGCATGAACATTTGAAAATACTACTCTTCTATTTAAAAACCTTCTGGGGCCCTCATGATTATAAGATAAAGTCACTACTCTTTAATAAAATGAAAAATCTTTTATATCTAGTGGCTTCTCTTCCTTGTTAGCTACTATTCTTACTTATCTATACCTGGGGTTCATCAGGAAACAGATAGTACACTCATACTGGGTAATTATGGAGAATTAAAAAAAAGTTGTGTCAAATACATATTAGGTATTATAGTAAACATAATTCAGTGGAATCATTGCCAGAAATCAGCATCATAAAAACCCTGATAAAAGTCTGTGGTTGGCTTATGACGCTTTTTATGTTTAATAAAAAACCGCCTAATTGAGACACAAATCTAGTTCGGGGCAAGACATAGAACCAATTCAAATTCAGTGATCATAGTTGATAAAGCACAGGCAAATTAAAGATGAATAACAATTAACAAAAGTGTCTAGATATAAAATTATGCTCAAAACATCAATGAATATAGCCATACTTCTGTTCTTGGCAACATTTCTCCTCCCTAATTTTATTAATTAGTTCTGTAGGAAGAATATCAACTAATTATTTGTGGACATACATTTTTTTTGTTTTCAATGAGAAAAGAAGTGGGACAAGGACTGTTAATTTTGCCACCAAAGGTTGGCTTTGTAAAACCAAGGCCCTATAATTTGGTATCAGCTGGTAAATAGAGTTCCTGACAGAGCTGGAGGATATGTGATTAGAAAGAAAACAATGCATTTATGGTAACTAACATGATTTCATTCATATTATTGCTCTAAATAGACTTTGAAGTCAGGAAGACAGAGCATGTTATGATCCCTGCTTGACAGCTGAGGAGTCAGAGGCTTCAAGTATTTGCAACAAGTGCCCCACAGACTATTAAGAGGAGAGCTAGAATAATAATATAAGTCTCCTAAAATCAGACTCCAGGAGACTTTCATGCAATCCAATTTAATCCAATCAAGCAGCCAAGAGTACAAGATATTGATTGATGTTCATTCAAAGTTGATGAAAAGGAGTTCTATCCTTTAGGAACTTTTAATCTAGTTTGAGAAAAGAAACCTGCAAATGTGATAACATGATTCAGAAGCCCATTCTGAGACTTATAAAAATTTTTTTAGTATAAAGCATTATATAAAGAAAGAATGGAAAACCATTGTGATGGACTGTGAAAGGGATTGCATGAGTAAACAATGTGTGGTTAAACCCTTTCTAAACTGTTTTCTCTGATTTCCTATGAAGCTTTTCCCCAAATACTTTATAAAATAGTGATTAAAACATTCTGCATTTTGTAAACACTTCCTCTGATATGCTAAAGTCATACAAATGCATAAATGAAAATGGTTATTATATGGATCTAGAGAAGGAGCATATAATTATTCATATTACTTGGTGTCAGTACTTAATTGCAAATTATGTGGAATTCAGAAATATCTCTATAGTGCAGTAAAATTACCTTTGATATTTTAAGCCTTAAATATGGTTGTTATGTTCTTCAAGACATTTATGGCTTAAACATACAGTACTAGGCCTTAAAAATATATGCACTCAGGGTGTGCAAATATTTTAAAAACTAAGATAGTTAAGGAAATCATAATCATTTTTTCCTTCCTGTACTTTTGAAAAAAAATCACTCTATTTTATTAGACCAAAAGCTGATTATTTGGTGTACTATAGTATTCTTTGGAAAAAGCACAAATACATATTTGTATCTTTTTCTAACATTTATCAAAATTTCAGGATTGCTAAGGTATACATACATTATCTCATTATTATTATTAATTGTTAACTACTTTCTCCACTTTACAGTTAGGAAACTGGGGTTTACAGAAGTTAAGTAGTATGCCCAATATATACAGTGGATATGGGATGGAAATTCAAAATTTTGTAATTCTAGCATCTGATTTTTATGCTCTGAAATTTATTACCTCATAATATAAGAATGATTACCTTTAAACATTGCAAAAATACATAATTTTTAAGAAAAGAGCTTTCTTTCCATATAATACTAGAACCAACATGAATTAATTGATGATGCACAAAATACTTTTTTTCTTGCCATCTGTTTCTTGGATCATTTTTGGCTAATAGATGGAGATCATTTTATTTTATTTTACTATTTAAAAAAATAATAACATGTCCAGCGTAGTTTATTCATTTTTATATAAATGCATAGCGATTATTTTTGTTTAGTAGGATTTATCTTTTAATCACAACTCCTAACACTATCTTCTCTGAGAAAATACATGATATCCATCATGTATTGTTAAAACAAATGAGGAAAAGAGTTAATTCAGGAAATTTGTATTTAAAAAATTTTGTTTCTATTCCAAATTATCATATGAAATATTTTTACATAGACATTTAATATGAAAGGCACACATCTGTGCCATTACCCCATAAAAAATTCTAGGAACCCTCTAGATAAATGACTAGCCCTAAAAGACACTAAAATGTGAGGAAGATTTTCAGCTGAATTTTTTAAATCTTTCAAACATTAAAATAAAACATTATAAAGGAATAAAATGCCACTTTTCTTACTATTGTAGTAAATATAAAAGAGCTAAAACAAAACAATATGATGGGAATTCTTAAATGTACATTATGAATCATCTCAGCACTAATGACAAAGGATCTCAGAATCTTTTTGCATTTTTTTATCGATGAAACCAATTACTTTGCCACGCATGGACTTCTGCTTTAAAATAAAAAAAGGCAGGACTTTTTAACTCTTCCTTAACTTCAAAGTTGTACATTCTGTGAAAGTACTCTTCTATAAATTTCTATGGCAGCGTAGGATTTATTAAATCTTATGAAACTTGAAAAGGGTAGGCAAAATAATGGAGCCAAGGTTTATGAGGCACTGCTAGAATATTTAAAATCACTTCCTTATTTACAGTAGGCATTATTTCCCCCTTTTTGTAAGATGAGGAAACTAAGTCCAGAGAAAGACCAACTAGAAACATACCAGTTATGCTGCTTCTTCCAAAAGAAGAAAGAGCATCACGGTGTTCATCAGTACTATGTACCCCTTGTAATTTTTGTAATTTGTTTTCAAGCCTTGCATATGTCCTTGAAATCTTTGGCTGGCAGTCTTCTAACTTTCAAACTTGGATTCTTGACCACAGCTCCTGACTTCACTTCTTGTACTACTCTAGTGGTCTCTGCCATTATCGGGTAAATAGGGACATGATTACATGTTAATTTTACCGTACTAAGTTTCAAAACATATCAGGAAGTCTGAGATTCTATATCACATTCATTATATTGTGCAAACCATTTTTCAAAAAATATTTAAACTATTTTGCAGTTGGCATTTTCTTTCCGATGTCAGTAAGTCTGCAATAGGCAAGTATTCTTGCAGGGATATGACAAGGGCCCCATAGTTCCAGGATGCATTACTCCCTTACGTCACTCGCTGCTCCCCTCACTTAACTACCTTTATGCTTCAGTGGTTGGCATATTTTCATGAGAACAACAACAACAACATAATTTTACTGGACCATTTGAACTTAACAGATTATCTGATCAGCGAAGAGAAATTGTCCCCTCTTCTGTACAAGGAACAATAAATATTTGTTTCCATCTAACTCATAAGCTTTAAAAAGATATCTCTGTTTTCTCTATTTTTCTAGACCCATTTTCTGCAGTTTCTCACACATGAAACATCCAACTATTTGTTACTACAATTCAATTTAATATCAGTAACTAATGGTCACGATATTTTGAAAATGATTTACCATCTTTAAAGATGCTTTTTATGTTATTTAAATAAATAGTGACAGTTTTATTAGTTACTATAGCAACCTGAAATTCTATTTAAAAATGTGACATTCCATTCCCTCAGAAGGCATTTTAATTAAAACATACTCAAGTGTTTACTGAAATGAATATCTAATCACACCATCATAGCAGGAGAGCATACGGTATAACTGTGTCTGTGTCTGATAATATAAGGAGCACATATCACTGAAAATGAATTGAATTTGGGAAAAATGTGGTTTTTTTAGCTGCTTAATATTTTTGCCAATTATGCTTACTTCTACCACCACTACCTATAATTTAAAACTCCTACACTCTTGACTTACTGAATCTACTGAAGTTGCTAGTACCTGAATACCAGGTACTGTTTCATATTTCTTCTCCCTCATCCTGAGTCTTACAAGTCCACAAGGTAAACAAACATCTTTTCATCTTAAAGATTCAACTCAGATATTTCTTCTTTAAGGTTTTTACACCATTTTTCTTTTTAGGAAGAATTGCCCACTCCTCTAAGCACCCCTGGTGTTTTCTATATAGGCCACTACTATGTTTATATGTGTTTAATTCTGTTTCCTCTTCACTGAGTTGGTATGTCTCAAGGGCAGAGCTGCATTTGTTTTCTTGCATCTAGTTCTAGCACTCAAAATAATGGGCTCTCAATAGAAGAATTAATGCCTAAAGTATACATGCATGCAAGAATGAATGAGAACAAATCACAGAAGGTAATAATTTATAAAGGCACATATTTAAAAGATTTTATGAAAAGATAAGAGTGAATGTTATATATCTATATAGAAACTGGGTGTGTGTGTGTGTGTGTGTGTGTGTGCTCAGAGATTTTGAAAGGGTTCATTAAAATATTAGTAGTGATGGGTGCCTGGGTGGCTCAGTAGGTTAAGTGTCATGATCTGAGGTCATGATCTCAGGGTTCTGGGATCAAGGCCTACGATCAAGCCCTGTATTGGACACTCCCTGCTTAGTGGAAGTCGGCTTCTCCCTCTCCCTCTACCCCTCTTCCCTGCTCTTGCTCTCTCTCTCTCTCTCAAATAAATAAATAAAATCTTTAAAAAAATAATAAAGTATTAATAGTGGTTCCATCCGGTGTAAAATGTTGTCTTTTTTCCCCCTTATTTTAATTTTTGAAATTCATCTGAATTTCTAAGTTAATCATATAAATATACTTTAAGATTCTATTCCCTAAATGAAAATACATTAGCAAATATACATATTAAATGAAAATATATTAGTAAAATGCACATAAATACTGGGGTTGAATGATTCAAAATGAGAATTACATTTTCCTAGATGAAGGGATTACAGTTGTCATTTTCCCCCTTTTTAAAAAATATATTTTGTAAATAATTATTCAAGCATAAGATTTTTGCACAATGGAAAAAAGATAAACTTTAAAATTAACAACAGAAAAAAACAGAAATAAAATGACTTGCCATGTTTGAAAAGTCTCTAACTGATGACTTCCAAAACTTTTTAAAAGGGCAAAGTATAATGCAGATTAAACAGGAAGCATAGCACGCCAATATTCCAAATGATTTTATATATGATTCTAACAAAGACTCTATCTAGCAGATAATGATAACAAACATCTATATATAGTTAATGTGACTTCTGTTTCACACATAAGTGACTAAGTGTATTGATAAACCATTCTCACTATAGTCCAACTCTACCCTAAATAGAACATTTCCATGAGGCATAGTTGGTTTCACAAGAGTAAGAGGTCTCTAATTATTCTCCTCATAATGGAAAAAAAAGTGTGATCTGGTTCTGGAACAGTACATGCCCCTAATAAAATGGGTTGCTCTGAAGAACACTGCTGTGTGGTATTCAGTCTTAGATGGCATGAAATGGGAAAGCAGAGTTTATGATTTGCCCACTGATGATGGTCATCAGGAGGCTGAAATAATCTCAGTTTGAATGTTAGAAAATGCAGAATTAAATCTTCTCTGGAAGAAAGGTTTCCCAATTGGTGTTGTGTTAGATTTTCAATGGATAGGATGAAGAAATGAAGTCAACCAGTGATCACCAAACGTGAAGGAGGTCAAGCCACATTGATCAGTCAGATGAAACAATTCGTGAAAAGATTTAAACATTCACATATGAAGGCATGGAATTACAGATATTAGAGTAGTTGCATATGAATTATTTAAAACATTTGGTCTGCAGGGGCAACAAAACAATCAGAAATAAACTTCTAGGAATAACCATAAATGATTTCGAAATAAAAGGAAGTATGAGTAGATGAGAAAGAGACAAAAAGAGAATTCATAAACTGGAATATGTATATTCCAAGAAATGACTAAAATGGGTAATAGAGTTAAAGAGATGAAAATATTTTTAAAATATTAAGAAGTATGTAAGGCAGAAAGATCTAGTGAGCATCTGGTTGGAATCGCAGAAGCAGAGAAAAAAAAATCAAAGTAAAAAAAATAACTAAAGGATATCTCCAACATATACTAATCAAAGCATTTAAAAAGGTAATGATTGTGAGTTTTTTGAACTGAAACCAAAATAACAATATACCTATCCAGAAAGCACATTTTATTCCAAGCAAGAAAATATAATTTACAAAAGGATAATAGTAAAAATCAAAGTTTTCTCAATAAGCTTAAAAACGTAAGCCAGAAGGCAGTGAAGTGAGATTTTCAAAGTGTACAGAGAAAATGATCGCCAATATAGACATATATAAACAGCAACACTACTTTTAAAAATGTGAAGTTAGGGTGACTTTATACATAGCAAAAGTTAAAAATAGGAAAATTAAAAAGCATATTAAATATAAAATAAATGACCTAAACAAGAACAAAAACTACTTTTTAAAATGATTGTAACTTGGTTAAATTCTCTATTAAAAGACAAAGCCTCATGAGTAATTTTTTGGTTTGCTTTTGTTTTTCGTTTTAGTACTCAATAATTTATGAATATGAGATAATTCTTAACCTGAGGCAGTACATAAAAATATTCTCTCCCTCACGGCACCTGGGTGGTTCAGTTGGTTAAGTGTCTACCTTCTGCTCAGGTCATGATACTGGGGTCTTGGGATTGAGCCCTGTGTCCTCAGGCACTATGCTCAGCTGTGAGTCTGCTTCTCGCTCTTCCTCTGCCCCTCCCCACTGCTTGTGCTCTCTCTCTCTCTCAAGTGAACAAATAATATATCTTAAAAAAAATTCTCTCCCTCTATACTATCTGTTATTAAGATCAAATCATGGGGCACCATCCCTTCCTATGTATGTAACTGATATTTATGCAAATTAGGTTACTATTATTACCCTATTTTGTTACCATTAGTTTTAGAGAATGACTTCAGGACCACAATACCTGCTTTACACTTCCCCCAATCTCCATTTATTTCTAGAGGTCACCAATGTGTGTTTTATATATTCTCAAAGACATTCCCTCAATTTCTTCTACTCATTTCCACCTAGATGTGAAGCTCTCATGCACATTAATGACGTGTCAGTTCTCATGGTGTCAGAACTACAGTATGATCTTCACAGAAATTGAAATAAAACTGACTACTCAAGATCACACTTTATCTCCTAAACCCTGAGACAGCACTATATATTCCCTGTATTTTCCAAATCCCTTTGAAAATGTTTCCCTTCACTTTTTAATTATGGTACTCTTTCTAGAGATTTCAAAACTAGCAAATGGAAGCAAGTTTGAGCATAATCTGTCTTGTACTCTCCTTTTCCCCACCTACTCTATCACTGCCTCCAGGTACTTCACGCAAAAATCTCCTCTCTCTCCCCCACACTAGATAGTTTCTGGTTTCTAACTATATATCACTTAAGAACAAGAGCATTAGTTTTAAACAATAATAATGTCGAATATTTTCAGCAATTCTTATGCCATGAGAACTGCCTGGATAATCAGTTGCTATGACACAACTCGTATATACATGCTGAGGCATATAATAACAATACTGATAGCATTAGCAAAGTTGTATTTCCTCTTACGGAGGCTTGAGCAGGTTGAAATGTCTTACTCTGCATAGTTTTTTTCTCTCATTGTGATGGTTCAATAACTATCCTCCACGTGCTGTCAAAAATGAGAACTCAGAAGTTTTTGATACTTTGATGGGAAAGTGATTTACAGTCCCAGTAAAAAATGTTACAGTTTAAACCTATCTGCAGAAGTCGAAGCCTTTATTAATTGAGATAATTCTATAGTTTTTTATTTTCTGTAGAAACAGAAGTCTAACACTCAAAATGGCCACTGGCCCTTTTTTCAATGTCACTCCAATGTACGATAAATAATTTTTTTGATTCCTAGTGTCATGGAGGATGATCGAGTTATATAATATCTGGACATTAGCTGGTATAAAAAGTCTGACATGGACTACTGCCATTGTAACATTGCTTTGTGTCATAAGCAATTGTGGGAAGTAGGCATTTAAGATTCAAATATCACTCTAAAGACAGAATAAGAGTAGAGGAACAATACATTCATATCGTTATATTGTCTACGACAATTTTCTCATAACTCTTTGGGCTAAAACTATATCTCTTGTTACAAAGGCAAAATTCTTTATACAGACACACACACACATATAAAACACAATATTACTTGGCCATAAAAAAATGAAATCTTGCCATTTGCAACAACATGGATGCAGCTAGAGAGTTTTTTGCTAAGCGAAATGAGTCAGAGAAAGACAAATACCATATGATTTCACTCATATGTGGAACTTAAACAAAACAAATGAACATAGGGGGAAAAAAGAGAGAGGAAAACCATAAAACAGACTCTTAACTATAGAGAACAAACTGAGAGTTGCTGGAGGGGAGGTGGGTGGGGGGGATGGGTTAAATGGGTAATGGGTATTAAGGAGAGCACTTGTGATGAGCACTGGGTGTTGTATGTAAGTGATGAATCATTAAGTTGTACTCCTGAAACCAGTATTACACTGTATGTTAACTAATTGGAATTTAAATAAGAACTTGAAACTACAACATATATATAGATATATGTGTAAAGAACCCTTACCAATCAGTTTTTAAAAAGTCACGCATTCCAGTGGAAAATGGGTAAAAGCACAGGAAACACAAGTGGCCCGTGAATATAAAAATATTTGTGTATCACTAGTAATTGGGGAATTGCATCTTTAAACCCTAAGGATATACTATTTCATACCTCTCAGACTGGTAAATTTTGTTTGACTATGTCAAGTATTGGTGAAGATATAGATCAAATAACATTCTAATACTATGGTACAATCTCTGTGGAGAAAAATTTGAAAATATCTATGCATTTTAAATAAACAATCAATGCCCCAGCAATTTTAACAAAATGAACTCTTGCTCATTTGCAAAAGAAGACAGGTTGGTACTAGAACATAAGCTTCAGGAGAATGGGGAATTCATTTTCCTTTTGTATCCTTGATGATTAATAAATATTTCTTGAATGAATGAATGAAATAAAACCAGATACCAACTAAATGTCCACCAATGGGATAATGGATTCATCTTAGTATAGTCATGGTAGAAATATATAAAAAAGGGAAAATAAATGAACTAGAGCTACATGAATTAACATGATGGGTCCTAAAGGTAGGATACTGAGTAAAAAACAATTGCATAAAGATACATACAGCATAAATAGAAAATACTAAATGTTAAAATAGCACTATACATTATTCAGAGATGGAAACATAGTACAAGTATAAAGGTATTTATGGATCTGATTTTCTTTTACGATTGGGGGGTAGTAGAGGGGAGAAGAACATAATGAACTTCCAAGGTTTTTTAATGCTTTATATTTTATTCTGGGTGATGAGTACCTGAATATTCATCATATTATTTTATAAACCCTTTCATAAATCTAATATGGTTTTTAAAAATAATTTTTAAAATAGCAGTGATGTATTCTGGAAACGACAGGTTTTGGGAAAATTGAGCTATGTTATTTGTTTGGTACAAGGTAAACGCAAAAACAGAGGGTTTCTTTCTTTCTTTCTTTCTTTCTTTCTTTCTTTCTCTTTCTTTCTTTCTTTCTTTCTTTCTTTCCTTCCTTCCTTCTTTCTTTCTTCCTTCCTTCCTCTTCCTTCCTTTCTCTTTCTTTCTTTCTTTCTTTTCTTTCTTTCTTTCTTTCTTTCTTTCTTTCTTTCTTTCTTCCTTTCTTCTTTTTTTTTCTATGACCTCTGTCCCTGAAAATAACTGCTAATGTGTTAACGGAAATCAACTTCATAAGAATGGAATCTGAGTTTGGGAAAGTAAACAGTATTCTTATCATAAAGGATCTTGAATGCGAAGTTAAGGAGCTTAAATCCCTTTCTGAAGACAGCACATATTTTCTAGCAAGGAGATGATGTGCTCAAATGAGCATTTCAGGATGATGTGTTGGAACAGCAGTGCATAGAATATACAGGGAAAACTATATGGAGACCATTAAGATAGTCTAAATCCTATTTTATGAATATCTGAACATCTACCAAAAAATAAGATTTTACGAACAATCATGAGGGAAACAGAAAAAGCTAAGGAGGAGTTGAAGTTTTTGTGTCAAATTAAACTAGGGGAAAATGATAGCAGCATTCCCTGGGTAGGGAGCAGCCTGAGAGAATTCACAATGGCGTTTAAAAAAAAAATGAGTCGGTTATGTAAGTGTTGAGTTTGAATTTACCTAACTTACAGAGAGCAAAACAGATCTGGGTATGTATCATAATTCAGGAGTACCACAAAGAACCACGGCACCTACCCCTTTTTTCTCTTTTAGTTAGTGGTCGAAAATGTTAACTTCTTATGAGAGAAGAATCAATCCATAGGCTTTGTATTCTTAAGTTTGTTAGGGCTTCCTTAACAAAGTACCACAAACTGGGTGGTTTAAACAACAGAAATGAATTGTCTCAGAAGTCTGAAGTCAAAAAGCCATAGGTTAGCTTCCTTCCGAGAGCTGTGAGGGAGAGTCTGTTCCATGCCTCTCTCCCAGTTTCTGCTGTTTGTTAGCAATTGTTGGCATGTCTTGGCTTGCAGATTTCTGCCTTCATCTCTTACATAATGGTCTTCCTGTGGGCATGTTTGTCTGTGTCCACATTTCCCCATCTTATAAGGACACCAATCATATTTGACTAGGGCCCCACCTTATTGCAGTGTGACATCATTGAACTGATTACGTCTGCAATGACCCGATAGCTAAATAAGGTAATATTCTGAAGTAGTGGAGGTTAGAACTTAAACATATGAATATTTGAGGGACACAATTCGAGCCAGAACAGGTAGGCATTATTGTTAACCCAATTTTTACAGAAGAGTCAACTGAGGAAGAGAAGGGTTAAGTCAATTCCAAAGCCCACCCAGGTAGAAAGTGATATAGTCAAAATATGCATTCAAGCAGTCTGGCTTGATAGGCCTCTCTCAAATTTAGAGGTTAGAGTGATTTAAAAAACAGCCTTTGGTGGGAGCATGTCTTATTGTATACAGGACATACTAAGAATGCTTCACTTCAGAGAATAATAAACTTGGCTTTAAGAAGTATAAACAAAGCATGGGAACAGAAGGTACCAAGGGATAAGAATGAAGAGATAGATACAAGGCAGAAACCTGGCTCTTGGGCAGACTAACACTGCCAACAGCCAGGCCTTTCCTGGGATCCTTGGCCTTTTCCCCAGGCCTTCCTTGAATCTGCTAGTTTCTTCATAAGTTATTAACATCAATGGAAAGAATGCAGATGGGGATGTGAGAAATAACACACATCTTGAGACAATTCGAGACGTTGCAAGTTGGTCTTTGTCTAACTCAGTTTAACTATAAAACCTTCACCTTACAGACCAAAATTAGGTAACTCTAAAGGTCTATTCTAAAGGTCTACCCCAATCTCAGGCTCCTGTAGCTACACATTTCAGATGTTTCCAAATATTTGTATTCTAGATGATGCTGTGAGGAGCGTCCTTGATGCTATATCATATTTTCTATTCCATGTTATTTTCTTAGAATAAACTCCAAGACATGAAATTGCTTAAATTATATATAACTTCCAAGACTCTTAGTATATATTTCCCAATTGTTCTCAGTCTTCCTAGGACAATGCCTCAATATAAAACACTTTGCCATCTGTCTCAATACCCTTTAGCATCCTTATCTCTGTCATCAAAGTTATTTTCCCATTATGTGAGTTTTCTTGTGGCTCTCTGAACCTGCCTGGGCTTTCATATATCCCTTCCCTATGTGATAAAATCATAGTCCTCTTCCTAAGTCTAATTCACTGTTACTGCTTTAGGGGGAAACTCTCTGATTCTCACAGCAATATTAACCTAACCTTCCTCTGTTTTTCTTTTGCAATTGCCTGGGATCATTACTACAGTTATCACCTTGTACTAGTTAGCTGTTTTTGGCTTGGTTTTTTTTTTAAAGATTTTATTTATTTATTTGACAGAGAGAAAGACAGCCAGTGAGAGAGGGAACACAAGCAGGGTGAGTGAGAGAGGAAGAAGCAGGCTCCCAGGGGAGGAGCCCAATGCAGGGCTCAATCCCAGGACATCCTGAGCTGAAGGCAGACGCTTAGGACTGAGCCACCCAGGTGCCCCTAGTTAGCTATTTTTCTACCTGGCTAAGTCACTAGCCCCTTATGAACAGGAACTATATCTTTTCCTCTTTATGGCCTCAGCAAGGACTAGTATAAGTAACATATGATCAGATTTTGGTAAATGTTTTTAAATGAGTAAAAGGAGCATATATTCTATTTTCCCAAGTTGGACCTAGATTCTCTGCCCCACTTTTTGTTATCCCCTTAGGCAGCAAACCATTCTGATAACTGCTGACTCTGGTAAATCTCAATTCCAAATTACCAGAGACAAAATTCGAAAAGTTGAATAGATTTCAAGAAAGAACCATGGGGGAGGGGGGTAAATATGGATTTAATTCATATTTTATTAATGACTGTATAAATGGTTTCATTATAATTTTAATCATGTTTACTCTTAGAGCAATGTCAAAAATAGACTAATTGCATGTGTCTTGAAAAGAAAACAACAGATTTCAAAATTGTTTTTCATGACAAGGATGGGAATTAAAAAGCACTTCTGAGATCAAACTACTATAGAATATTAAACATGTATCGGTCTCTTTCTTGAAAAGACATGTATATTTAAGCGCATATTTTAGAAGTCTGCCACTGACTCAGATTGTTCAAAGGCCAATGTGAGCAGCTTTTTAACCTGAGCATATTTGTATTCATCACAGGTCAGGTAGTTTTTACACATTAACTTCAAAAGCAACTGCGCTGCTTTCTGTGGACTGTCCGTTTCAACTTTCTTCTCTGACTGATCACACTGACTTTCAGAGAGGTTTGGTTCCTATTGCTTCTGAGTATATCCCCATGAACACTTACATATCCTTTATATCCCCTTCACTGGGAACTTTACTCCCTGCATGGGCATTGACAATCCAATCTTTGTTAATGTGAGACTGAAATTGCCAATGTCTCCCATGATACACATCTGCTCTCTGCCCAGAAATTTTGTAGAGTTCCATAAACCAAAAAATGTCTTTATTTATAGGAATTTGATAGCATAGCAGGTATGTTGGGAAATCGTTTTCTGACAGCAAGATTTTGGACATAACCTAAAGAAGTGATCATAAATTCAAACTTTATAAAGGAGTAAGCCAAGTAGTATACATGAACAATGAAGATCTTGAGTGTGAAAGCCCCATCAAGGGGGTCCTGCCACTTCTCTATTCCAAAAGATTTTTGCCATGCAGGGTAGAAAGAATGAAGCTCAGAGTCCCACATTTCAGTTTGCTATGAGATCAAATATTTTCAAATTGTTAAATAATTCAATGTTTTATAAACCTTGAGTGGGCAAAAGAATACATGCCTCGAGGCAAGATGTGACAAGTGGGCATCTAGTTTGCAACCTCTGTGGCATAAATTTTGTCAAAAATTCTGCTTCTAGGAATACAGGCTCTAATTCCTAATCCAATGTGCTGTCAGAGTTTAGAAAAGTTCCAAGTGAAGCATTCAAATTAGGAATCTGATCTAGTCCCAGTTCTGATTATTCGTAGCTATCTGGAGATAGGAAGGAATTTGCCTTAAGAATCTTTTGGAAATGTTTAAAGTTTGTTTTGGAAATAAAAAATTCCAAGAAAAGGAGGTTTTTGATATGGAAATTTTTAAAAAAGATTGATTATTTATTTATTTATTTGACAGAGAGTGCGCACAAGCAGGGGGAGCGTCCCTCAGAGGGAGAGGGAGAAGCAGGTTCCCCGCTGAGCAAGGAATCCCACTGGGAGCTCAATCCCAGGACCCTGGGATCATGACCTGAGCCAAAGGCAGATGCTTAACTTACTGAGACAGCCAAGTGCCTCTGATGTGGAAATTTTAACATTGCAGATGAGAAACATTGAGGAAAAATCAATGAGGCATATTCAGCATGATCTAAATTGTCAATTCTCCCAGCCCATTCTTGACTTTTTATAGCTTATGTTCACCTTTCCCAAATTATGTGGCTATACTTTAACTGGAAAAGAGAACAATGAATGTATTATGAAATATTCTTATGAGTTCACACCAGTTTAATCATCAGTGACATTCTTAACACTATTAAGTATAGTCCTTACAAATTAACCTTTCTCTTTCAGTATTTTTAAACACCAGTTTTCTATTATAATAATGAATGAAATCTCATTAAAAAAAAGAGAATAAAGAAATTAATAAAAAATTGTTATTGTTTTCACCCATATTTTCTTGCTAATCTTAGACCTTTATTTGTCTAAAATTGATGTTAAGTTTAATTGTTAATGTTTCCTCAGGTTTTCCATTATATATATCCAACTGGGTACATTTTGGTAACTTACATTTCTCTAGAAAATTATCCATTACATAAAGTATTTCTAATTCATGAAAGTGCTATTGGACATCATAATCTCTTATAATTCAAAAATATTTTATACGATTATATTTTTTTCTAGTTCTAAATTTTGTGCATCTGCATTTTCTCTAATACACATATTTCTTCATTCAATATTCTGAGTATATTTAAAGCCTAGATTTTATAATTTACTTAATAATAATAATAATAAATAAAATCATGTATTTTATCATTATTTTAACATTATTTTGTATACTAATTAATTACTGTGGGCAATTTAGGTAGTGGAAAATAATGATAGGTAAATTATAGGCGCCTTAGTATGAATGAAAGCAGTGCCACCAAACTGTACTACCAATTATTGCATTCTGCCAGGTACTTGCAGAAAAAAGTCAGTTTCACTTAAAAATAAAACAGTAAAAATTATTAATTTTATTAAATGTTGACTTCTTAATGTTCTATGTGATGAAGTGGGAAGTACTCATAAAGCACTTTTGCTCTGTACCTAAACTGTGCTTGAATCAAAAAAAAAAAAAAGGAACTTGTACAATTGTTTGAGTTGAGAGCTGAAACTATCTGCCTTTTTCATGAAGCAACATTTTTACTTGAAAGAACAAGTGGTAGATAAACCATGGTTAATCAGACTTGTGTAATTGGCAGACATTTACTTGAAAATGAACAGAGTGAGCCTGTCATTTCAAGAAAACAACTGACAGTATTTGTTGCCAAAGATTAAATTTGATCCTCTAAGTAAAACTTAGAACTTTGGAAAACTGCTATTTTAGAGGTCATGGTCAAGAAGGTCCCCTTGCAAGAATGATGCTTGAGCAGATACTCGAATGAAGCAAAATGACAAGTTGCTACTCTCTAGGAGGAAAGCTTTCCAGCCACATGAGTGGCTCAAATAAGTGCATTTAGAATGTGTACTCTCAGTTGCAGAAAATATAAATTCTTCATATCTCTTGAAGATCAGCAGCACATCCGTGCGTGTTTGTGGTACCCCCGTGAACCACAACAGTATCTGAAAAACCATTTTGATATGATGAAAAATATTTTCTCTTTTGCATTTTTATGGTCACACCTAATTATGAAATGATGGGTCTCAGTACAGCTGTTAAGGTAGGTGGTCAGGACAGCAGCACTGGGCCTGTTTCCTCCTGATTACTGGGCATTCAGTTCTGTTCTACCGTTGCTATACTCAGGACGTGCCACAGGGTGATGAGCTATTATCTAATCTCAAACTGCTTGTACTTCCCATCCATTAAGCCATGTATAAATCATCTTGAACTATGGGATCAAGTATATCATACACTTGCAGAATCTTCCTTTCATGTCTTCTGTTGTTGCTATATAAACAGATGTGAATAAGGGAAGAACGGGGGACTAGCAAATTACAAAATTCCTATTAAATGCCAAGGATTCAGTAGATACTTTACATATCTGATCCCATCTCTTTATCTTAACAACTCATGAAGTATTATTAGCTCCATTTTGCAAATGAGAAATTGATATAGGCTAAAATTAAGGGATGCGTACAAGACAATTTAGACTGTGGCAGATGGAAAAATAATATGAATCCAGATAAGCCTGACTGTAAATCCTATCCTCTTTCTAGATTGCTTTCTTCATAAAACTGAGAGCTGCTTCTAAAGAAAATAATCTGCTTATGCCGCCTCCGTGTTTAAAAATTTTAGATGTATTTTCTGCTGTCTTTGGGATGATAACTAAACTTCCCAACATGTTTTCCATACACCTTAAGAACCTAGCCCCCACCTGTCCCTGATGGGCTAGCTCTCCCCCTTCGTGTGCCACGTTCCCAAATATGAAGCTTGTTGCTCTTCCTCTAATGTGACACGGTCTCACTCATGGCTTGGCCTTTATTATCAACTGAATAGGTTGAGTTATAAAAACCAAGAAGTCCTAATGGAGTGTTTCAAAGGTAATGTTTCTTTCAAGTCTTAGTGTTAAAGTCCAAACAGCTCTTATTAATAGAAAAGAGAATCAAGCAACTTTGTAAGACCCACTCATGCTTCAATCCTCTCACAAGACAGGAACAATATATTTGATTATAATTACTAATTATAATTACTATATTATTGGTCTAGGGTAGTGCTGTTCATTAGAACATTCCATAATGACATGAATGCCCTCCACCTGCACTGTGCAGTAGAGTAACCACATATGGCTTTTGGACACTTGAAGCGTAGCTAGTGAGATCAAGAAAAGGAATTCTGAATAGCATTTAATTTTCATTAATTTAAATTTAAAGAGCCATATGTGGTTAGTCACTTTCACACTGCACAATGCAGGTCTAAGGAAGTATAAGATAGACATTTTTTTTAAAGAACGTTGATGAGAGGCAGCAGCATAAGTAAAAAAAATAAAAGTTTATTCCTTAGCCCCCTGTTTCTATACTAGTCACTGAAAGCTCATGTTCTCTCTTTATTTGACCTTGTATAACCCCTAGTGAAAAGCAAGCAATATTGAGTTTAGAGCAGCTTATGTTGGCAAATTTTTCAAATAAATAATGATGTGGAAAAGAGGCCTTTTTTTTTTCTGAAAAAAATTTAAGATTTTCCTATTGGGGGAAAATCTGGTTAAATTGGGATATAATTTAAAACAAAGCACTGTAAAAATTTTTAAAAATTAAAAAAATTTAAAAACATGCTATGCTTTACAAAATCATGGGTGTGATGGTTAATTTTATGTATCAACTTGGAAAGTGCTGTGGTTCGTGAAATTAACCTTTAAATCTGTAAACAGTGAGTAACCACAGTACCTTCCACAGTGTGGGTGGGTCTTATCCAATCAGTTGGGGGTCTGAATAGGACAAAAACTTGGCCTCCCAGAGCAGAATTGAATTCTTCAGCAGACTACCTTTGGACTTACGGGCACCTTGCCTTTCCTGGGTCTCTGACCATTGGCCTTTAGACTGTAACTGCACCATTGGCTCTCCTGTCTTGAGCTTGCCAGTCCACACTGAAACTTTGGACTTGTCAGTCTCCATAATTGTGTGAGCCAATTCCTTATATAAATCATTGTCTTGATAGATAGATAATGATAGATAGACAGATAGATACATATACACATCCTATTGGAGCTGTTTCTCTGGAGAACCCTAAGACAATGGACTTTAACTCTTAAAATTTTCATTGATGTGCCTTCTTCAATATTACCCTTCATTATCTTTCTATCACCTGTGTGATTGTAGGCTTTTACTAGAGAAGTTAACAAAAACAAAAACAAAATCATGGAAAAAAGAGCAAGTTTTTGAACTCATGAAAAGATATTCAAGAAAGGAAATATAAACCACAGTACACTCAACAATGGATAATATTTACATAGTCATAAGATAACACTGATTACTGATTTAACTAAAAGTTACAATTTCCATATTGAGTGGAAGAAAGACAACAGCCAGAACACAAGGAAACTAAATCTTTATTTGCCATAAAAGGAAGTCAAGAGATGTTGTATAAAGACAGAAATTAAGAAATAATGGCATTAACATGTTACCTAAAAATATATAGCTGAATATCACAAAAGACAACTGAAAGAGTAAGAAGTGTTTGTCACTGGGGATTAGCGGTAGAGAGTGTCATTTCCAATATTATGTATTTTTAAACTGTATGTCAATATTACTTTGATAAATATTTTTTTTATGAAAGCAAAATGAGGGGCGGGTAATCAATGGAAAGAAAAATGCAACAGTCAATGAATCTAGTAAAAATCCCTGGAATGTAATGTTACAATACGCCTGATGCAATAATTATCCCCAAACCTAATTTTATTATAATTGCTGAATATATATGTAAAGAGTAGTATCTACATAGAAATGGAATTAGATGAGTCATTAATTTATAATCTCAAGCTCTGGACTCTTCAAGCTGGAAAGCGCCATAGAGATCATCTGTTCATTTCTCATTGCACTTTCCAGTCCATCTACCATTCGCTTTATATCACAAAGAGGCAGAGGCATGGAGATGTTATGGCTCAGAGAAGGGATATGCCCCAGCTTCTGTCTTGCTGACCTGCCTGCAATATGCCAGGTGGGACTAGCCAAAGTAGAGAATCTTAATTCTATGAGGAAAAATCAAATAATTTTATCAATAAAGTATACCTAAAGTAAAAACAAAGGTTAGATCTATTAATGACTTTTTCAGCTCACTATTTTAAATACCAACAAATGTGAATTATCTTCATTTTAAAATCTTCTATAATTTTCACTGAACTTAGACTTTTAGGTCTTGAAAAATATAGCTAGATTAGACAGTTAACATAGCAGTCTTTACCCTAGAGTAGGAAATGTTCAGAATTGGACTCTCTGGAGTATGATGAGGCATTTCCTTATCCTAAGTGATCTATGACAGACTGCGCTGCTGGCCATTTTTATCATTAGACTAGGGAAATGATAGTCTTTCTTTCCCAGAAGTGTGTGTGTGTGTGTGTGTGTGTGTTGGGATAAAATGGGTACTCATTTGTCTTTCTTTTAGTTGTAGTCAGATATACTGATTTTGTGATGACATTAGAGATACACTAATAAATCTTTTTGTAAGGTTTTAAGCTTGTTTCTCTTGCCTTGCTCTCGGGAAAACCTACTTCCTGCACTACAGAACTATAGAGGAACACCATGCAGGTCCTCAACACAGTTGTACAATGTGGATATGGGTTTGCCCACATCCTCAAACAGCATTTGGGTGGAAATGAGGTATTGGGTGGAGATTGGTTAAGGACACTCTCTACTCTGGAGCTGAGGACAGTGACAATTAGAGAAAATGAGTGCCAACATATTACTAGGTCCAAGATATAGGGATGAAGAGAACAAAGGTCCCAAGTAGGGTGGAGATAAAGAAGATATGCCATTATTGAGGATGCAAATCAACCTAGAAGATTAGATGAATAAAATATGATTTTGATAATTTCTATATTTAGAAAATATTGAAATTTCCGAAGAAATTTCTTATTCATTATTTCATCTTATCTCAAAACATCAATGAATCTTTTGAAGGGAGATATTGTCACTGATCCAAAAGGCTTGGAAGGGATAAAAATTGACAACAGCTGGTTGGGTTGTATGTGCCAGGAGTGAAGAGATGCCTGACAAATTGCTTAAATATAAATCTGGAAGACAAATGTCATAAGTTGACACAGAAGAATTTGAATTAAAAAAATTATGGAAAGTAGAAGAATATGAAGTTTTCTGCCTTTCATGGTCACAGTGGATCTGAGTGATAGAAATATAGATCCCTCATAGATTTATTAGATATGCTTTTTTAAAAGATTTTATTTCTTTGACAGAGAGAGACACAGCAAGAGAGGGAACACAAGTAGAGGGAGAGGGAGAAGCAGGCTTCCCGCTGAGCAGGGAGCCCGATGCGGGGCTCAATCCCAGTACCCCGGGATCATGACGTGAACTGAAGGCAGATGCCCAATGACTGAGCCACCCAGGCACCCCAGATTTATTAGATATGTTCTAAAGGACATTTGGTCTTTAACAGTATTAGATTTCTTAGGTATCATGTATTAGTACTATTGATAACGTACATTAACGTACATTCTAAACCACTAAAATTAAAATTACTAATTATGTAGTTTAAAGTTATAATTATGGTATGAAGTAAATCACAGAATGTGGCTATAGAAATAAAAATTCTTAATTTTCTTTTTGAGTTTATATCTTGACCACATGCTGTGGTCCTCCCTCTTTTAAATTTTATCTTTTTGGCAATGAGGAGCTTACAGGACTTCCTGTAGACATACTTCTCATCCCAGTAATTCTGTATCAGCTCATTAAAGATCTTCTGGGATCCCATGCAGTGTCATAGAGACTACATTATGCTCTGGAGGAATTCTAAACAGAAGCCTGCAATGTTGATTTCTTCACCAGCAGAGAATTTTAGAAAGTCATTAATGGCATCATGTAGATTACCTTCCTAGAAAAATTCATGCACAAACATTAATTAGAAGAGCATAGAATTTTAAAACCTAGACTTAAGTCATTGTTAAACACCCCCATAACTTTATATCTGGCCAATTGGATGTTGTGGCTATTGTCTGAATTAAGTAGAAGTGAGCCACTTTATTACAGCAGCGTGAAACTCCGGGAGCTGACAGTAATCACTGGTTATTTTTAGAATCCTTGTTCTATGATTTATCTTCTTCTTGCTCGCATTGTAAATTGGGCTGTATTTGAACTACACAATTGTACACAGAGGAGTCACCCAGCTGACATAAAACAAGGTAAATATATTTCTGCTACTGCAGCAGTTTTGGAGGGTACACTTGCATTTTTACAAAATGACAATAAATTAATCATGAAGACCAACATCTTGAAGTTATTACTATGCTACTTCCTAGTTATTGATAAAATATTTTAACCTGAGGAAAAGCAGATAGAGTTAGTAAAATGTTATATTATGTGCTATATATGCTAAACTGCTGGACTATATACAAAATGCTGTATGAAATTCTATTGAGATGCAAACAAGGGGAGCCTGGGTGGCTCAGCCGATTCAGGGTCTGCCTTCTGCTCAGGTCATGATCTCAGGGTCCTGGGCCATGTGCTGGGCTCCCTGCTCAGTGAGAAGTCTGCTTCCCCATCTCCCTCTGCCCTTCCCCTCTGTTTGTGCTTGCTCTCTCTCTCTTACTCTCTCAAATAAATAAATAAAATCTTTAAAAAAAAGATGTGAACAACGAGAATAAGTCTTGGCCTAATAATAATAAGAATAACCACCAATTGAGAACAACCAACCCAGAAACACACTGTGTTTTACACACTCAATTGTCCTAAAAAATAATTTTCTTAACACTAAACATATATATAATTTTTGGTCTTACTATTGAATGCTTACTTGATCAGTCAGGGTACTTGCAGAAATAGAGGGCATACTCAAATGGATAGGTGAGGAGATTTTGGTGAAGGGCAGATTACAAGGGTTTAGGAAGGGTTGAAGAAATGAAAGGAAAAGGACGACAGCCTAGCCATTAAAACAAAAGACTTGTCCCCTAAGAGGCAGACAGAAAGCAGTTACCAAAACCGCAAGATCCTTCAGCCTTTAGAAAGGAACTATGGGGCAGCTCTGGCCTTAACTGGACAGACACAGCCACAACTGGTGTGCTGCAAGGGAAATGAATATCCAACCTACATACCCTTTCTCCTCTGATCCTCTGAAAGTGTTTCCCAATTGTCAAATTACTGAGTGTAAACCAGAGGGCAAGAGTCCAGATAGACGATGTGTGGAGGCCAGCCTCCCAGAGCACAGAACAGGCAAGAAGAAAGCTTGGAGGCTTGGAGTAGATGTGCTGCAGCAGATACAGACTGTGTAGCACTGTTTCTGGTATTCTCTTAGGCTCAGTGATATGACCTGTAAACACAGAAAAATGCCTGCTAGCAAGGAGCTTACATTCCAATTGACGGTGTATAAAATAAATAAAAGTAAACCATATCATATGTATCAAGATTTTGAAGGCTATGGAGACAAATAAGGCACCAAAAGAATAGAGAAAAGAGTAGGAAGTACAGACGTTGGGGAGAGGGATTCTAAATTTGAAATAGCGTGGTCAGGGAAGGTCTCACTGAGGAAGTGATATGTGAGCAAAGACCTGAAGGAAGAGGATACATGGCAGTCTAGTGAGAAAACACTGCGAGCAGAGGGATGAGCAGGCATAAATCTCTAGATGGGAACATAGTAGTATGTTCACGAAGTGGTGATGGAGCAAAAGCAAGCCAGTGTGGCTGCTAAGAAGCACTAAGCGGGAGCGCGGAGTGGAATAAGGCTGGCAAAGCTGTAGAAGCCTTGAAGGTCATATAATGAAATCCTGCTTTTTTTTTTTTTAATAAATATTTTATTTATTTATTTGACAGAGAGACAGCCAGCGAGAGAGGGGACACAGGCAGGGAGAGTGGGAGAGGAACAAGCAGGCTCACAGCAGAGGAGCCTGATGTGGGGCTCGATCCCATAACACCGGGATCACGCCCTGAGCTGAAGGCAGATGCTTAACCGCTGTGCCACCCAGGCGCCCCATGAAATCCTGTTTTATTCTCAAAGCAGAGAGCAGTGCTTGAAAAACTGAAAGAGGGGGTTGATGTGATTTCCAGATCCACGTTCCAGAAAGATCACTCCAGCTGCAGTAACAAGTGATAGAGGTGTGTCGGTCGGGAAAGTGAGGAAAGGGAAGGAGGAAACATGTAGGCGGCCCAGGCTGTTGCAGTCATGTAGACGTCAAATGATGGCCCCCTGGATGAAGGTGTTGGCATGACAGACGGATAGAAGGAAAAGAGTTCAAAAGATTTTTAAGATGTAAAAGTAACAAGTCATGGTAAAGCACTGGATATGGAGGGTTGTGTGGGAGAGGGAGGTGAGCTGGGCTCTGCCTTTCACAAGACAGCTACCATTGGCAAAGGACCGCGTTCAGCTTCAGATGTGCTGACAGTTTTTTCAGACACCCAGGAAAAGATGCCAGGTAAACTGTTATTTGCTTTGGAACTTAGAGAATAGGACTGCATCAGATATACAAATCTGTGACTCATTTAGCCACCATCCTTCCTGTGGTAGCACACACACACACACACACACACACACACACCCCACATGGAGGGTGGGGCACAGATGTAATTGAGTTGAGAGCATGTATGGAGTGAGTAGAGAGTGGTATAGGACCAACCTTTGTTTGAATAGCTTCAAATGTGGTCACAGATAGAGAAGAAAGAGTTTGAAAAGGAAGGGGGAAGGCATAAAGGCTTAAAATATATATAAGTATGATTTTAAAATGCATCACCTCATACTAGAATGAACTATAATTAATGTTCTAAATATTAACCTAAACATGAGTAGCTACAAAACTAAAACTAATACAAGGCTACATCCATAGACTAGTTCACATATTAATGTTCAGTCTCTCCTCATTGAGGTAGAGACTGGATCTCAGTATTTTCGGAAAATTATCTCTTTTTTTCACTTCTACAACTTTTCATCACAATCCTTAGTTGATTTTCTTTTCTTCCCCCAGACATTTCCNATCTCTTTTTTTCACTTCTACAACTTTTCATCACAATCCTTAGTTGATTTTCTTTTCTTCCCCCAGACATTTGAACCTAATGTATTTGTTCTGAACCTAATTAGCCATTTTTTTGTTTTGTAAAAATACTATATTGTACACCTGAAACTAATATTACTGTATATTAACTAACTGGAATTTAAATAAAAACTTAAAAACAAAACATTTATTCCAAATGTCTTCAAATCCAGCATTTTGGTTACATCTAAGAAAACATAACCTTAGAATTTTGTCCTTTGTTAAAAAATATCACTCATTTTTCTCCTCTTACCTTTTCCAAGGGATCTCACAGACCTATTTAAATATCCTACTGACAAATTCCCCTGTGTACTTTCACCCAGCTTTACAAAGCAAGACAGCTCAAGAGGCAGTAAGTATAAAATTTTAAGCCAAGAGAGACTAGAGCCTTTTGGAACATAAATTGCATATCAATCAGAAAAGAAAGAAGAGAACAATTTACTGGTAGATTTTCTTCAGTGAATTGCCTGAAATAATTTTTTTGTCATGCAATGGTTTCTTATGCTTTGATTTACAATTTATGGTTATGCCAACCCTCCCACAAGGGAGCCCTGGTATATAGAGTTCTTTTCTACTTAACAGAAAGGTTTATTACTTTTTTTTCAACAGTGGGGCTGCTCCTTGTCCCTCATCATCTATGACAGCATATTGGCTGCTTATTCACCCTGGGATAAAGAGTGTTCAAATCCCTTTGCCTGTTACATGGAAGCCTTAGTTTTGTAGAAGCATAATTCTTTGAAGGAAAACAAAATGTACAATGAACCAAATTCTCTAGAGATTAAACATAAGATTAACTTTGAAATAGTAATCTTACTTGTCCCTAAATGCCTTGAGAGCATAGAGAGTGCTTTATTGTTTTATGAAATCTTCATTTCAAATCCAATAATTTGAATATTCATGTAGTTGACCAAGATGGCCTTTCCTTAATGTTCCCTTCAGCTTGACTAACTTTAGACAAGTTTATTCCCATCTATCATCTCCTGACCCCCCTTCTTAGAACATTTACTTTAGAAAACTTGTGGTTGTAAATTCTTTCTCTGATCCTTTGTGGTATAAATCTTATACGATAAAGAAATATCTTTCTCAAGGACCTGGAAGCCATTGCTTTGAAACAGAATCATCAAGAGTGATAGTACCCATTTCCCCCAGTTTCTGTGGAAGGGTGGGAATCTAACTTCTATAAATGCCAATCAGCAATCACAGATGTCTAATTCATTGACCGAACCCCTCCCTACAGTGTCCTTCAATACCTTTCCACTCTTCCATCTTTCGGTGGAATGGAGTTCATTCTTTTTCTTCTCTTAAGTGATCTTTCTCTTCTACTGCGATAGTCTTGAATAAAGTTGTCCTTGTCTGTTTAACAATTTCTCTTGAAAATTATGCATATATTTGGCTCAAAGGGACGGAGATTGAATCCTGACTTATAATGTAGCTTTCATTCACTCAGTTAAGTAGCACAGATACAAAATTAAATAAGACTGTGATATTGTGATGCTCAACATTTCTTGAATGAATTCATTGGTTTCTCACCATCTCAGGATAGTTTTGAAATTAAAATAAATAGCATGACCTTGGTCCATACTGTTTTTCCAAATATAGTTTCCAACCCATGTTTTTTCTTTAAGTTCTTGTATTTAAATTCTTGCCACATCCATGATCTAGTTTTAAAAATTATTCAATGACCTTTTCTCATGGATACCTTGATTATAGAACTCAATAAATTACCATTTAAATCAAAAATTAAGTCATTTTAACCTCCAGTGGTTTGTCTTTAAAATGCCTATAACTATTAAAAATGGAGGTAAAATGCTATTAAAAAGTTTAGCAAATAAAAAAGAAAGCACAACACGTTGGGGAAAAGGACACATTTTAGTGTACTCTTAAATGTGAATATAGTGATTAAATACTTTAAAAATATAACATAATAGTAATTCCACTTAAGGTAATGGACAATTTTTTTCAACTCTATTGACATAAAATTTTAAGATATGTAAAGTGTAAATGCATGTGTTATTCATCCCATCTATGTAAGTAACACATTCATCATCTCACATATTTGTGTTGTGCATGTGAACATTTAAGTTCTACTCTCTAAGCAATTTTCAATTTTATAATATAATGTTACCAACTATAGTCACCATGTTATATATTACATCCTCAGACCTTATTCGTCTTATAACTGAAAGTCTGCATCCTTTTACCAACCTCTCTCTCTTTCCCCTCAACCTCTAGCCCCTGGCAACCATTCTTCTACCCTGCTTCTACGAGTTTGACTTTTTATTTACTTTCCACATATAAGTGACATGCTGTTGTATTTGTCTTTCTCTGTCTAGTTTATTTCACTTAGCATAATGCCCTCAAGTGTCAGCCATGCTCTACTGCTATTCCCAGTAGCCAAAATATGGAGCCAATAGCCGATTTATGAATTATACAAACAGAAATTTGACAGATATTATCTGTATTATGAAAGCTCTGAAGACCTTGTAAAATTTCAACTTATATTACCTGAACTTATTCCAAATCAGCACCAGATCTTTAGTGATATTAACATGTAGCTTAATATTTTTTCCATTGTTCCTCCTTGCCTTCCCAAACCACCAACCATTCTGGGCTCTGCTCTGTGCTCCTGCAGTCTGACTTCTGTGGACTGCAGACTCTTTTGCCTCTGACAGCTGAACTACAGGGAAGAAAGACACCAGCAGGGGTTAGAAGATGGTGCATTTCCTGCAGGGGCCTTCTCTCCACACTTCTGCCTCCTCTCGTAGACCCCTCCCAGGGCCAATTCTTACAGCGTTTAGCAGCACTGCTCCATTTCCTGCAGCCTCAGGTGACACCGACACCCACAAATCTCTTAGCCTTTACCATCCCTTGGTTTCATTCACCCTGAACTCACCTTTATAAATAGTTCAGGCATTAAAATTTCAGCAGTTAATTCCTTTGAGGATGCCATCTCTTTCCTGCCTGATACAGTATGTATCATATTGAGGTTACATATGAACTGAGTGCAAGTTCCTATCCTGGACAATTAGGGAGGGAGGGAATTAACATTGTATTTTGAAATAAGGTCTACTGGGTGCCTGGGTGGCTCTAGTTGATTAAGTGTCTGCCTTCAGTTCAGGTTATGATCTGGGGGTCCTGGTATCGAGTCCTGTGTCAGGCTCCCAGGTCAGCAGGGAGACTGTTTCTCCCTCTCCCTCTGTCCCTTCCCTTGCTTGTGCTTTCTCTCTCACTCTCTCTCTCAAATGAATAAATAAAATCTTTAAAAAATAAAACAAGGCCTACTTTAATCCCTTCTCTTCAAAGACAGTAAAATATAACTTCACAGGTAACTTCATGTTCTCTTTATAAATTTGTATTAATAAAACTTCCAGCGTATGCAATAGTAGGTAAAATAAACTCTCATGACTCCCATCATGCTGTTTCAAAAATCATGAATATTTTGCTATACTTGCTTCAATCTATTTTCCTTGCCTTTTTGGGGGGGGGGGCACAGGGGTAGGAGTAGGGGTAGGGCTAAAGCATTCTAATACTAATCCCAGAAAGCGTATCATTTCTATTTCAATACACATCAAAGGCAAAGAGAATGAAAGCCATAATGTCACTATCACTATACATAATTTAAAAAATTAGCAATATTTTTAAATTATCAGCTAAAATCTCCTTGTCTCAAATATGTCTTTTTATATTTCCTTTGTTTGAATGAGAATCCAATCCAAATGGTCCATTTTTTTTATTTAGTTATTTTATTTCCTCTCTCTCTGTCTCTATCACACCCTCACTCCTTCCCCCCTTTATTATTTTTTAATATAGACAAGTCTCTCCTCCTCCTATTCTACTTATCATGTCATTGCCTTTCTGAAGAAATTAGATCAGTAATCCTAGAAATGATGGCCAGGTGTCCAGCAGACGCACCAGGAAGAGAAACTTCCCAAGGTGCTAGACAGCAGAAAACTCTAAAGTGAATTCCTGAACTTCTGTCCTGTTTCTTGTACCCCCCATCATTGACTTTTCTATTTCTACAATTGACTTTCTGAGCTGTTTTATAGAGTATCATGACTGAAGAATGAAGAACTTTGTTTTATTAAATATATAAAACAGTGTAGGAAAATGGAAGGGGAATGGGAGGTACAGGTTTCCAGTTATGGAATAAGTCACGGGGATGAAAGGTACAGCACGGGGAATGTAGTCAACAATATTGTAATAGTGTTGTATGGTGACAGATGGTAGTTACACTTGTGAACACAGCTTAACATATAGAGTTGTTGAATCACTATATTGTATACTTGAAACTAATGTAACATTGTGTGTCAACTATAATTTAAAAAATTGTTTAAGAAATAGAAAAAATTAATAAAAAACAAAGTCAAAAAAATTCATATTAGCTTCTAAGTGTATACTCTATTAGGGATGGTCTATTAAGTACTACCAGAATATCATGTGGTCTTAATGCCTTAAAAACAAAAATAAAACAAGTTTATAATAATTGTTTCAAACCATTATCATAAAATTTGCAGCCTAGGAAAGATTTCAAAAACATAGTAGTATTAATTTTTCATTAAAATGAAATGAGGTTTCTTGCTTGTGGTTTTCAATTATTTAGGCAATAATGAGTTATGGAAAAAAACATGGAATCTAGTCAGCCATATTTCCTTTCTAAATTCTGACTTTGTCACTTGTCATGGTGTGTTATTTAAACAAACAGCTTAATCACTTTGATGCTCAGTTTACTTACCTATACAATAATCACATGAATGCCTTTATTTTAGGAGTTTTGTGAGGTTATAATGTGATAACGTAAGTAAAATTTCTCAAGAGTGCCTGGAATTTAGTACATATTCTCTAAGTGTTGGTATCCTTCCCGTTCTTTTTTATTCCTCTCTCATCAAATAAGAAAAGTTCAAAAAATTAGACTTTTTCAGAATTTTCACAGAACAGGAACTTGAAAGATTCAGATCTTATTACAAACTTTTCCTTCTCTCACCATAATAAACCACAATCTACTACGCCATAGTCATATTCTGTCTTACCTTCCATTATAAGAAATGAACAACTTGCATTTCTGTCAGTCACTTATGCCCTGCATCCACGTGCTTTCTCGTAGTCTAGAGTTCTGCTCCCCAAATTTTCCTTTCCCTCCTATCTCTTCTATCTCCCTTTTATTTTGGATTATCTTTCTTAACATATAATCATGTTGTGCTTTCATTCTGTCTTAAGAAATAAAAGCAAATTTCTCTTTCCTCACATTCTCAGTCTGTTTCATTTTATTTTTTCCTGTAAGCAGAACTAAAAAATTTGCTATACTTGCTATACTCAAATCCAGACCTTACTCCCAATTCAGGAATTGGTTTTTTCTGATACCTTCAGATATCCAGCATCATATGAATTATTCGTTCCTATTCCAATGAGGTTGTTAACAATGTTTCCTAAAAGTAAACTGAAAATTGTCTTCTCAACCCATACTAAATTCTCTTTCAAAACAGAATTCTATTTGAAAAGTTCTCAAAGCTTTGATGACGGTCATTATGTCTACTTTTATGAATTTCTTCTCTAGGCTAAGCAGCTTTACTTCTTTTCTAATATTTTTCATACAAAATATAGCTTCCAAAATTGTTCTTATCCTAACATTACTTTTCTACATCCAGTGACATTTGTCAAGGCCTCTAACAATTTGTATTTCGGCTAAACCTATTTAAGAAATAATATATTTTAGGGGCGCCTGGGTGGCACAGCGGTTAAGCGTCTGCCTTCGGCTCAGGGCGTGATCCCGGCGTTATGGGATCGAGCCCCACATCAGGCTCCTCTGCTGTGAGCCTGCTTCTTCCTCTCCCACTCCTCCTGGTCGTGTTCCCTCTCTCGCTGGCTGTCTCTATCTCTGTCGAATAAATAAATAAAATCTTAAAAAAAAAGAAATAATATATTTTAAATTCAATTAAAAGGGGAGCCTGGGTGGCTCAGTTGGTTAAGCATCTGCCTTCAGCTCAGGTCATGATCCCAAGGTCCTGGGATGGAGCCCTGCATTGGGCTCCCTGCTCAGTGGGGAGCCTGCTTCTCCCTCTCCCTCTGCCTGCTGCTCCCCCTGCTTGTGCTCTCTCTCTCTGTCAAATACATAAGTAAAATCTTAAAAATAAATAAATAGGGGTGCCTGGGTGGCTCAGTCCTTAAGCGTCTGCCTTCGACTCAGGGAGTGATCCCAGGGTCCTGGGATCGAGCCCTGCATCTGGCTCCCTGCTCTGCTGGGAGCCTGCTTCTTCCTTTCCCACTCCTGCTGCTTGTGTTCCCTCTCTCCCAGGCTGTCTCCCTCTCTGTCAAATAAATAAATAAACTCTTTAAATAAATAAATAAATTCAATTAAAAATTAAGCATTTTATGATAACCTCTTAAAATAAAAATAAATTACATAGTATTGTCATTTTTTAAAATGTTAGGCTAAGCCTAAAGTAGGAAAAAAAAATCCTACTCAAAATTTTGTTGAGTAGAATTCATCTTACCTCTGCCCTCCAAAACTAACTTTGAAGTGTGTAATGAAGATCAGATAAGCACTGAAGAATTAATGTTCTAGATTTTTCAAAGAAAGGAAAATAGGGGTGCCTGGTTGTCTCAGTCAGGGGCGCATGCAACTCTTGATCTCGAGGTCACAAGTTCAAGCCCCATGTTGGGCGTGGAGATTATGTAAATAAATAAAACTTTTTTTAAAAAAAAAGAAAAATAGAAATATGAAATCAATACAATGGTTTTATATTTATCAAATTACTTTCATATAAAATTTTACCCAAAGGGTTGGTCAAGACCAATCATAAAATACACATGATTAATCTTTAAAAAAATAGTTTATCATAAACTAAATGAAAAAATGGGATAAGACGACAACTAAACATTGTTCATCATGTCCATCAGAATTTACTCTGTGGGATGAATCAGTCCAATTGCCAGATCGACCAATGGGTCAAAGACAGTAGATACAGAAAAACTTCTGGGAGGTGTTAGGAATTCAAAGAGGTCTAATTCCTTTGAAATAATAAATATATCTTTCCTAGCCAGTAACTTCAGATGGCTTTTGTACTTCCAGATGATCTAAGGATTTGATGAAAGAGATGAACTGCTTTTTTTTTTAAACCACTCACATTGTATCTCATTTAATCTTTCTATTCAAAATACAGTTGACCCGAAAATCAAAGCTGGTGGCATCACAATCCCAGACTTCAAGCTCTATTACAAAGCTGTAATCATCAAGACAGAATGTTACTGGCACAAAAACAGATCAATGGAACAGAATACAGAACCCAGATATGGACCCTCAACTCTATGGTCATCTAATCTTTGACAAAGCAAGAAAGAATATCCAATGGAAAAAAGACAGTCTTTCCAACAAATGGTCTTGGGAAAATTGGACAGCCACATGCAGAAGAATGAAACTGGACCATTTTCTTACACCATACACAAAAATAGACTCAAAATGGATGAAAGACCTAAATGTGAGATAGGAATCCACCAAAATCCTAGAGAAGAACACAGGCAGCAACCTCTTTGACCTCTGCTGCAGCAACTTCTTGCTAGACACGTCTCCAAAGGCAAGGGAAACAAAGGCAAAAATGACCTATTGGAACCTCACCAGGATAAAAAGCTTTTGCATAGCAAAAGAAACAGTTGACAAAAACAAAAGACAAGGGACAGGATGGGAGAAGATATTTTCAGATGTCTTATCAGATAAAAGCCCAGTGTCCAAAATCTATAAAGAATTTATCAAATTCAACACCCCAAGGACAAATAATCCAATCAAAAAATGGGCAGAAGACATGAACAGACATTTCTCCAAAGAAGACACACAAATGGCTAATAGACACATGAAAAAATGCTCAACATCACTGGACATCAAGGAACTACAAGTCGACAAATGTTGGTGAGGATGTGGAGAAAGGGGAACTCTCTTATGCTGTTGGTGGGAACGCAAGCTGGTACAGCCACTCTGGAAAACAGTATGGAGGTTCCTCAAGAAGCTAAAAATAGAGCTACCCTATGACCCAGCAATTGCACTACTAGGTATTTACCCCAAAGATACAAATGTAGTGATCCAATGAGGCACCTGCACCCCAGTGTTTATAGCATCAAGGTTCACAATAGCCAAACTATGGAAAGATCCCAGATGTCCATTAACAGATGAATGGATAAAGAAGATGTGGGGAGTGACTGGGTGGCTCAGTCGATTAAGCATCTGCCTTTGGCTCAGGTCATGACCCCAGGGTCCTAGGATCGAGCCCTGCATCGGGCTCCTTGCTCAGGGAGGAGTCTGCTTCTCCTTCTCCCTCTGCCGCTGCTTCCCCTTCTTGTGCTCTCTTTCTCTCTCTGCCAAATAAATAAAATCTTCAAAAAAAAAAAAGATGTGGTATATATATATATATACAACGGAATACTACTCAACCATCAAAAAATGAAATCTTGCCATTTGCAACAATGTGGATGGAACTAGAGGGTATTATGCTAAGTGAAATAAGTCAATCAGAGACAGTCAATTATCATATGATCTCACTCATATGTGGAATTTAAGAAACACAAAAGAAGATCATGGAGGAAGGGAGGGTAAAATAAAACAAGATGAAATCAGAGAGGGAAACAAACCATAAGAGACTCTTAATCATAGGAAACAAATTGAGGGTTGCTAGAGGGGAGAGGGGTGGGAGAATAGGGTAGCTGGGTGATGGACATTAAGGAGGTCACATGATGTAATGAGCACTGGGTATTATATAAGACTGATGAATCACTGAACTCTACCTCTGAAACTAATACACTATATGTTAACTAATTGAATTTATATTAAAAAAATACAGTTGACCCTTCAACAATGCAGGTTCGAACTGTGCAGGTTTCCTTATATACAGCTTTTTAAATAAGTAAAATATAGTACTGTAAATGTATTTTCCTTATGATTTTAATAACATTTTCTTCTCTCTAGCTTATTTTATTGTAAGGATAAAGTATATAATACATATAACAGACAAAATATGTGTTGATTGACTATGTTATCAGTAAGACCTCCAGTCAACAATAGGCTATTAATCGTAAAGTTTTTCGGGAAATAAAAGTTATATGCAAAATTTTTAAATGTGTAGGCAGGCAGCACCCCTAACCCCCACATTGTTCAAGGGTCAACTGTATGGTTATATAGTGGTAATTTTTATGACTTCCATAGCAAAATATAAAAAGTTTATAGAAGATTTGAAATCATACTTAACTTTTACTTTCTAATCAGATATCTTTATATATGTATATATTAAATATATGTTATTTATATACATATGTATATAATATGTAAAAGGGAAGCCAGAAAATGAGCCAACATATTTAAAAAGGGGGAAATAACTTTTAAAACCCAAATCCCAACCTAGGTTTGGTGTAACATGGAATGATAATCACATATAATTTATTCCAGTTTTTTTAAAAAGTATCAAATGCTTAGCTTTTAATTCAAATTAAAATACATGCTATTTTTTTTTAAGATTTTATTTATTTATTTGACAGAGAGAGAAACAGCCAGCGAGAGAGGGACCACAAGCAGGGGGAGTGGGAGAGGAAGAAGCAGGCTTCCCAGAGGAGCAGGGAGCCCGATGTGGGGCTCGATCCCAGGACTCTGGGATCACGCCCTGAGCCGAAGGCAGATGCTTAATGACTGAGCCACCCAGGCGCCCCAAAATACACTATTTCTTAAATAGAGTTAGGTAAAAGACATATATATGACTAGCATATAGTTTTAAATTTTATCACTTTAAAGACATTATTCTAAAAATATAAATATATTATTCTACAGTATTGGGACTCCTGTTAGTTATGTAGAGAAGACTGTTGACCTGCAGATTAACATTAGTTTTCCTCTTTTTGTTCCTCCAGTTTCATTTATGATCTGATCTTTGACTTTGGTGTTCTGAATTTTCACTCTGATGCATCTGCAAATGTGTTGCTTTTTGTTTTCCCTAACTCTGTTGAGTTTTTGCAATCTGAGCTAGTCTTTTATCAATTCAGTAAAATTCTTAGCTAATATCATAGAGACTATATTTGTTTCTTATATTTGCACTTAAGTGGCTCGGATTTGAAACAGCCAGTGATTTAACAGCTTGCATTTGCAAGCCACTATGAGTTGGCTCCAGCAAACTACTAATAGAGGTGGACAGTATTTTTCTCTCTATCTTCAAGCTAATTATTATGCTCTCTTTTGACTTTTGATTTAAGAAGAAAAGTCTACTGGCAAAAAAATGACCATTCATCTGTACTTGATTTGACTTTTTCCTTTAGCTGATTTTAAGATCTGTTTCTGATGCTTTCCATTTTTATTATAATGTGCCAAGGGGCAACTTCATTCTTTATTATCCCCAGGAACCCTTTGTGCTTCTTGAACATGAGGATTTATGTCTTTTATCAATACTAGAGAATTTTAAACCTTTATACCTTCAAATATTGTTGCTTCTCATTTCATTTTGTTTCTATTTATGTAATTCCTGTTTGATATATATCGAATCTTCCCTCTATATTAATTCCTCAGATTTTCTCTCTTTAATTATCATGGCTGCATTTTAGGCATTTTCCCTCAACATATTTTTCATTTTACTAATTCTATCTTATGTTGTGACTAAGGGGCTAGTTAACTTGTTCCCAGCTGACATCTCATTGTCACTTCCCCACCAAGGCTGCAGCTCCTTCCTGCACACTAAATTTGAAACACCTGTCTCCAGTAATAGGCTAGTTACCCAGACTTTATTAACCAATCAGCATGTTCTGTCTTTCTTACTCATAGTGATTGGTTCAGGGTTAGTATTATCACCCAAGTGTAAGCAATAAAACTATAATCAGAATGCTTAATATGCATTTTTTTCTTTATTTGCATTGGGCTTGTTAGAATGAGACTTATGAAGTCCTGAGCAGTGAAGGAGATAAATGGTGAAAATGTTGTTAATCCAAAGGAAAGCAGAGGTGAAACGTAAAGAATAGGAATCCAAAATTTTATTTTATTTGGACCTCTGAGCTCAGCAGCAACTGAAGTTAGCATTGCCTCCAGTTTTTCATTTTACATGTGCTGGAGACTGCTTCTATTGGATTTCTGCATCTTGAATATGAGTCATCTCTAGAAAATAGCATAATAGTTATTCCCAGTCTTCTCTCATATTTCTATGTCTGGCAAGTGGTAGGAAGTATAAATTTGAATGTAAAAGAGAAATAATTTAACTGTTCCATGGTGAACACTGTGATGCCTAGCTCAGACACTTCTGGACTGAAGGATTAATCAACATGCTACTGGGCATTCTGTTTATAGCAATCCTCAGCTTTTAGCCTGCATCAGTTAATGTTCAACCAAAGGAACAGAACCAGTAGGAGATAGATATAAAGATATTTATTGCAAGGAATTGACTTACACAATTATAGGAACTGGCAAGGTAAGGCTGAAATCTGTAGGGCAGGCTAACTGGAAGGGCAGGCTGGACCTTCCGGGTACCAGCTGAAGCTGCTTGTTCACAGGAAGAATTTCTTCTTTCTCAAGGAAGTCACAGTTCTTCTCTTAAGGTCTCTTAACTTATCAGGCCCAACTAGAGTTTTGAGGATAATCTCCCTTACTTAAAGCCAACTGAAATTACCTTCACAGGAATGTCTATATCAGCATCTGATTTCATAACTGGGGACTATACCCTAGTCAATGTGATACATAAAATACACTATCATAGAATATCCCTTGAGAAATGTCCTAGTCGAACAGTCTCCTCACCCAAAGTCATGGCTCCTCCAGAGTACCTTGCATTTAATGACTGTATAAGACGATTAAAGCCTGTTAAACTTGCTCCAACTTAAGAAAACTCTGTAGAGTCATATCACTTTCTGAATTTCTTTCTGGATTGGCTGAAGCCTTTGCTGTGTCTGCATCGCAACCCAACTTCTCCCTTTGGCCAGTCTGTTTTTTTGCCTTCCTTCCACAGCTGTGGAAATACTCCTTAATAAACTTCACATGCAAATCCCTTCTCAATCTCCCTCAACCTATGACAGGCTCCAACATTCCCTTTAGTTATCTTCCTAAAGCACACATGAACAATCCTTCATATATTTCCTTTTAAAACATATTATAAAATAGGAAGACTATAACTCTCCAGGATATTTTAATGCTGACACTATATCCAAGTAGTTTACCACTTTTTTTCAAACACATACAGCATCTGGAAAATAATGTGCCTGTGCTCAGTAAATGAATATACAGCATTATAGTTGGTTTCCACCAATAGTTAAAATCTCTGTTCATTAACTTAAAATGAGAGATTGTTCTGATCAATATCTAAATTTATTAGAATTGTACTATTGTTTTGCAAAACATAAAGCATGGCGTTTAGTTTCAAGTTTTTATTTAAATTCTAGTTAGTTAACATAATGTAATATTAGTGTCAGGAGTAGAATTTAGTGATTCATCACTTAAATATAGCACCCAACGCTCACCACAAAAAAAATGCCCTCTTTAATGCCCATCATCATTTAACCCATCTCCCCACCCACCTCCCCTCCAGCAGTTTGTTCTCTATAGTTAAGAGTCTGTTTTACAGTTTGCTTTTCTCTTTTTTTCCCCCTACGTTCATATGTTTCATTTCTTAAATTCCACATATTAGTGAAATTATATGGTATTTGTCTTTCTCTGGCTGGCTTATTTTGCTTAGCATAATACCCTCTAGCTCCATCCATGCCTTTGCAAATGGAAAGATTTTATTTTTTTATGGCTGAGTAATATTCCATTGTATTTTAAACTGAGGGAAGACTATTGAATGAATTTTTTGCCACATTAGAAATGACCAATATCATATATCAACATTCCCCAAATTAGCATGTGATGCTTTGTTTCAATTCATTTAAATTCTGGTCTGCTGGAGTGGAAATAACTCTGAGTTTAATGATACCATTACATTCAATTCTTTTACTGTCTTTGTTATGAATATAATAGCTTTATTATTGTATTTCTATTATTCCTACTTGAAGGGAGGAAGAAGAAAATTATTATAACTTAAAAAATAATAGCACATATATTGCTTCATCCTAGAAGTAGCAGAGCATGAAAATTGTTACAGTAATGTTGATGAAATGACAGACATGTTTACTTCCTGAAAAAAAGCACCAGAAAAGAATTCTGTGGAAATGACAACCGTGAGGTATTGCATTTACCTCTCTTGGCCATAATCACTATTAAATTGAACAGTGTTCAATTTTGAGGTGGGATTATTTACACCACAAAAATTGGCAAATGCTACAAATCAAGACTTTTCTCCAAAGAGTTTGAGTTCATATGTACAAAGACCTATTTCCAGCAATTTTTCTCTTTTTCTTTATGATCCAATATTAACCAAATAAAAAATTTAAAAAGGATTTAAAGAAAAATGAAAGAGGACTAAATTAACCAAGTATCTCTTCAAGATAGTAAATCATTTCTCGAATATGTAGTGATTACATAACAAAATCATCACATGTGTTCAGACATTAGCATTTCAAGTCAAGGATAAAGTTGTTTTTGCTAAGAAATTTGTAACTTATAGGGAAAGAACACCATATCATTTATTCGGAGAATCAGAACCAGAAAAACATGACCCAATTTTTATTTGTTTCCTTGTTTGTTTATCCTAGCATTTAAGTGTTTGTTTATGAGAAGGGTACATGATGTGCATGCTTATTCATTATGGAAGCAAAGTACACTGTTAGTTCTTCTTTCACACACATCTTTACTGTGCTCAAAACCCTCCAGTGGCTACTGTTTTCCTTCGGAGGAAAAGTCTTGTAATGGCCATGTCGAATGTAGCCTTTACAAGGAGATGGATTTTGCTTTGCCTACTGCTACTTAATCAGTCTGTAGAACATGGTAGGTGTTCATTAAATATATTTGGTCAAAAGGTCAAAATTTAGACTCAGATTACCAAAGGTTTTTTAGGGATGATATGGGTCCCTTGCCATTTTCTTCTTCAGTCATAGATTTTCTGTGGACATTGTCCAAACAGTAATTGTAGTTGCACAAGGGTTTCAGATATTTCAGGGACTTAAAATGTGTGTTTAGCCAACCTGAGGAATTTGGATTTATCAATGAATATGTTGTCAAAGAAAAACTGATCCTTTTAATAACTGGAAAATTTAACCATTTCTTGGAGGAAAATCTAAATGAAATTAATACACATTAAAAGATTGAGGTAAATATAGATAAAAAATTCAAAGAAGCATACCTGGAATACAGTATCTTAGATAATCGGAGTAGTAGAAAATGAGCAAAGATTAATATTTTTCGAGTACTTAAGAGTTGCCTGATATTTTGCTAAGTAATATGACTACACTGTCTCATTTTTTTTTACTCATAACAACTCTATGATAGAGGTGAATTTATTATTTCATATAAGAGATAAGCTAACTGAAATAGGCTGAGACTTTAATTTTTTGAGAAACCTCCACACTAGTTTCCATAGTGGCTGCACCAGTTTACATTTGAACCAACAGTATATAAGGGTTTCAATTTCTCTACAAACTTCCCAACACTTTTTCTTTCTTTCTTTCTCTCCTTTTTTTTTTTTAATAATAGCCATCCTAATGGGTGTGAGGGGATATCTCACTGTGATTTTGATTTGTATTTCCCTGATGATTAGTGATTTCCACACCTTTATATGTACCCACTGACCATTTGTATGTCTTCTTTGGAGAAATGTGTGTCTGGATGCAACTTCACCAAGAAAATTAAACTTCCTGGTATAATTTTTCCATCTATGTATTTATTTCATCTCTCTCTCTCCCAAAATACATCTAAAGGTTAATGGTAGTTATCCCTAGGTAACAGAATTATGGGTAACTTTTTCTTCTTTATATGTGCCTATGTTAAAAATATCATATGCAGTGAATATGTTTTATATTCTTTACACAAAATGCCAAAAGACAGTAAATACTGTGACTAGTTCAAAATTTTAATACATAAGACACTAGACAGTTGGCCAACTGCTAAGAAAATCTAACAAACAGATATATTTTAACCACAAACTTAAGCAACTAAATAATAACCTCATATAAAAATAATATGCTAAACTGATTAGAGAAAAATCCAGTGATGATCTAAGCAAACTTTACATAAGACTTGTGTGAAAGACACTGAATATGTCACAGAGCATCTTGTGGAAAATTAATTTGTCAAAAAAACTCCTTGAGGGGCGCCTGGGTGGCACAGCGGTTAAGCGTCTGCCTTCGGCTCAGGGCGTGATCCCGGCGTTGTGGGATCGAGCCCCACATCAGGCTCCTCTGCTATGAGCCTGCTTCTTCCTCTCCCACTCCCCCTGCTTGTGTTCCCTCTCTCGCTGGCTGTCTCTATCTCTGTCGAATAAATAAAAATAAAATCTTTAAAAAAAAAAAAAAACTCCTTGAGAGAATGCAAAGGAGATTCCAACAGAATTTTACAGCAATATTCATAGATGGTGTTAAGTAACTCTGTAGAGGCAAATCACGCATATAGAATAACTTGTGCTGTAGAAAATCATAACGATTTTCTCAATCCATGTATACTCAATTACCTTTTAAAGATACTCATTAAAGGGGCACCTGGGTGGCACAGCGGTTAAGCGTCTGCCTTCGGCTCAGGGCATGATCCCAGCATTATGGGATCGAGTCCCGCATCAGGCTCCTCCTCTATGAGCCTGTTTCTTCCTCTCCCACTCCCCCTGCTTGTGTTCCCTCTCTTGCTGGCTGTCTCTATCTCTGCCGAATAAATAAATAAAATCTTTAAAAAA
>NC_048232.1:54629721-54644670 GCF_002007445.2 Ailuropoda melanoleuca
AAAAAAAAAAGATGCTCATTAAAGAATGTAGAAACAAAAGCCATGAATAATTTGTTCAAGCATTATAAGAATAAATTTTGAGGATTCCTTTTACTGACCCTTGTAATATTCTAACAAATGACAGAACAGAAATTATTCATTTTTAATGAATCTGCACAACCTGGTGTATCTCAATATCATATAGTAAAAATGATAAAATTGGATTAACAATGCTATACAACTCTTATGATATCCAGAAAAAAAAGAAAATCCTTGTAATTTAAACAAACTTAAATTTATCAAAATAAAAAAATTACCAGCCTATATTTTGGATAATGCAATACAATCAAATTCTACCACTCTGCCAGAAGAAGACAACTTGTGAATTTTGAACACAATATCTACGCAGAAAATACCTATGAAGATGTAAGAAATTCCTAATGGATAAAAATTTCATACAAACAAATGTCATAAAGAAAAGAGATACTCATGATCTCAAGAATTCATTTCTAGGGGTGCCTGGGTGGCCCAGCTGTTGGGCATCTGCCTTCGGCTCAGGGCGTGATCCCGGCGTTATGGGATCGAGCCCCGCATGGGGCTCCCTGCTTGGCAGGAAGCCTGCTTCTCCCTCTCACACTCCCCCTGCTTATGTTCCCTCTTTGCTGTCTCTCTCTGTCAAATAAATAAATAAAATCTTTAAAAAAAAAAAAAAAGGAATTCATTTCTTTTTTTTTTACACATTCTTTTTTTTTTTTTTTAAGATTTTTTATTTATTTGACAGAGATAGAGACAGCCAGCGAGAGAGGGAACACAAGCAGGGGGAGTGGGAGAGGAAGAAGCAGGCTCATAGTGGAGGAGCCTGATGTGGGGCTTGATCCCATAACGCCGGGATCACGCCCTGAGCCGAAGGCAGACGCTTAACCGCTGTGCCACCCAGGCGCCCCAGGAATTCATTTCTAAACTTAGAAGGTAAAAATCCAAATAAAAACTTGGGTTAGTACTCTACAAAAGACTTGCATTTCTTTCTCTTCTTCCCTCTCACCACCCTGATGGTCCCAGCCTTACTCTTGATCTATGCAGAAATATTTGTGAATTGGGGAGAGCAGAAATTTTATAAGTAATTTAACTTTAACCTGTCTAACCTATATTTCATTACCTCTCTTCAAAAAACACTTTGATACCAAGAAGTGCTATATTAGAAAGAACACATAGTGTGGATCAGAAATAGGCTGGTAAACTAATTTCTCTACCTGCTGGCTATAAGAACATGGACAAGTTTATCACTGAATAATTTTCAATTTGTCTACAAAACTGAGTTAATAATAGCTACTTTTAAGAGTTGGAATGAAGATGTATATCCATCCATGTCTACCTTTAGATATCTCTTTCTCTTGCTCTGTGTGTGTGTCTGTCTTTCTGTCTCCATCTGTCTACTTGTATGCAAACACTACATCAGGCTCTATCTATATATTTTGATATTTATAGATAGCGCCTGAAACATAGTAGATACTCAACATCAGTCATCTAATCCTTGCCCATGTTCTAATTACACAGGCTCATTTATTTAAGACCTTTTCCTCTTTTAAGACCCAGATAAAATCTTTCATTTTCCACTTGAATTTTGCTAACATTCCCACATCATAGTAATTTGGGCTCACTTGTCAATTAGTCTTCACTTTTTAAAACTGTTTGTCATTTTTTTCTGTTGGATATATAAATAACTGCTCTCTGAACTCCCTTCTAATCATCTTGAAGAAAAGAATTATGCATTTTTAAATGCATATACCTTAGTCAATTACAGGACTTGGATATTTAATAATTAAGAACTAATATAAAGAAAATGTTATTCATTGTATCAAAGAATCTATATAGAGCTTGAACCTAGATCTATATGGTGTTCTGACCAAGGTTGTGTCTTCCTACATTTACTTTCTCACTTGACCCACTATTTATTCAAATGAAATTAGTTAGCATTTATTGAGCTTCTGTGGTGAGGCAAACCCTTTGCATTTATCATCTTACTTAATCATCACAGGAATCCTATGAGCTGTAAATTATTAATCCTGCTTTGCAGATAGGTAAATAAAAACTTACAGAGGTTAACAAAACTTCTTCAGGGGATCATCATACTAAAAACTGAATTAGACCCAAGTCTGCCTGACTTCAAAGTCCAAGTTCTTCCCAAAAAGCTACAATGTCCACTCATACTTAGGCAATCCAAGTATGTTTCTCCTCCAAGTCTCTCACCACTGAGATTTGCACAGACTTCTTATTTTACAGTTGTACAGTTCTGGATCAAGTACACACACACACACACACATACTCACATACATACATTCTCCAAAAGATAACCATTTGTTCTCAAAAATGGTAAAGCAATAAGAAGAAAAATATTTACCTAAAGATCCCCAAAGTTTACGCAGAATTAGTACTCTAATACTACTGCAAATTATTTGTACCATAGTCTTAGTTTCTCATTCTTGTTTGAACTAGTGTTTCCTTGGTCTTGCTGAGAATAAGAAACTAGTTAACTGCTGAGCCTCATCCTTCTTCTAACAAATAACAGAAATTTCTAGTCAGAACTGAAATGATTTACTGGTTCAAAATCTTAGTTTCCGACATACTATCAGGTGAGCGTGTGTGTGTTGGGGGGGGGGCGGTGATGGACTCCTGGCAACCACTGATCTTCCTACTGTTTCCATAGGTTTGCCTCTTCCAGAATGTCATATAATTGGAATTAAAAAGTATATAATATATTTAAACTGTATTATTTTACTTAAGAAAATACATCTGAGGTTTCATCACATATTTTCCTGGCTTCATTGCTCACTTATAAAATCATTTAATAATATCCCATTGTATGGATGTACCACAGTTTATCCATTCACCTATTGGAGGACATCTTGGTTGTTTCCACTTTGATAATTATGATAAAACTGCCAAAAACATTCATGTCCTAGTTTCTGTGTAGATATAAGTTTTCAACTTCTTTGGGTAAATAGATTGCTGAATCACAAGGTAAGATTATATTTACCCTTGTAAGAAACCATCAAACTGTCTTCCAAAGTGGATGTACCATTTTGCATTCCCACCAGAAGTGAATGACAGTTCCTGTTGCTCCATATCATCCTCAGTATTTGGAGTTAACAGTGTTTTGGATTTTAGCTATTTTGATAGATGTGGTAAAATGCAATGTTTGTTGTTATATATATCAATCTATGTGACTCAAAGTGTTTCTCAATGTTATCTCCACTGTTCACATTCTAAAAATAGTTGTCTCTGCTAACATTTTAGGTCCCTGAGTTTCTGGAGTATCTAGTTTTATTAATTCTTGTTTTTACACTCAGGAAGTCCTTTTTTGAGCTCATCTTTCCCTGAAATTCCTGGGTAAATGTAATCAACAACCAACACACACATTGACATTCTCTTTCCCAACTTTTTCCCCTAAAACTAAGAGATCATGTGTACACAATCTGTCCCCCAAAGTTAGCTCAGGAGATAGATTCACCAAATATTTTGCTACAGCATAACATGGATTATTACCATATAACATGGATTGCCTTCTACCCAGCCAACGCCATATATTACTTTTTAATTTTCATGGGAGACTCTTACTTCTGATTGCCAGCTCCTGTATTAGTGAAAATAAGCTAGTTTTTTTTTTTTATGAAGGCCTAATCAGAATGTTTTAAAGCAAAAGTTTATTTTTCACTCATTAAATATTATTTTTTATTGCAATCTTCTTTATCTCAATTTTTTCTCTAACAAAAGATAAAAGCAAATGTATTAGTCAATGTTCTCCACAGAAACAAAATCAATAGGAAAGATTGCTACCTAGCTAGCTAGCTAGATGACAGATAGCTAGCTAGATAGATAGATGACAGATAGCTAGCTTAGCTACCTAGACAGAAGAGTTGGCTCATTGGCTCATGCTGTTACGGAGGCCAAGTCCCACAATCTGCTGTCCACAAGCTGGAGAATGAGGAAAACCAGTATTGTAATTCCATTTGAATCTAAAGGGCTCAGAACCAGTGGAGCCAAGAGTGTAACTCTCAGTCCAAAGTCACAAACCCCAGAACTGGAAGCTCAGATATCTGTAGGTGGAAGAACACACCCTTTTTCTGCCTTTTTGTTTTAATTCAATCATCAACAGAGTGGATGATGCCTGCCCACATGGGTAAAGGCAGATCTTTACTCAGTGTTACTGATCAAATGTTAATCTCTTCTGGAAACACGTTAACAGACACATGGAAAAATAATGTTTTACAAGCTCTTTGGATATTCCTTAGTACAGTCAGGTTGACACAAAATTAACCATCATAATAAATTATTCCTGACAGGTGCCCTACAAAAACTATGTTACTTAGGCTAACTTAGGTTTGGGCTCTCTGTATGGAGGTCAACTGCAATTAAAGTAACAAAGTTACGGTTCCTTTTATCTACTTCTTTATATACTAAAGTATCTCCAGCCCTTTGTAATCTGAAAAGAGATTTCTAAGGGATTGGTTTTCCTTCCTGCCTGCCTGCCTTCCGTTTTCAATCTCTCTTTCTGTGTGCCTCTCTTTTATATTCATCAGAAGGGACCTATCAAACAGAAACTGTTCCATGGTGGTTTAGAAAAAAACAAGAGATAAAACCAGACAATATGAAAAAAATTCAGGACAGGGTAACCTATTAGACATAAAATAAAATAAAGCGCATTTGACAGAGTTCTGCCTGTCCTAAATTAATTTTCCAAGAGCATTAGGGAATAGGAATTGTTCTCTGCCTATTTTGTAGGTGCAGAAAGCAAACAACTAACAATTTTAAAACATGTGTAAACACGTTTTTTCTTAAAAAGAAAACTGAAGGTTTTGATCAAACAGCCACATTTCAATAGTGGCAATGTAATAAAGCGAAACCAAGTTTAGTTTTCAAACCCAAGATACATTGCTTTAATAGCCATGCTTAGTTTAAAACTCGCAGCTGTTAAATCCATGATAACTTACTTTAATAATGCTGGTTGTTCCAAAATAAGAAAATTGTATCAAACTACTTCAATTAATTCACTTAGAAATGAAAATTAGAAGTAAATATTTAAACATATTCCCAATTATAATTCTTTATTCACATAGGACACCATTCGGAGAATTTAAAAGAACATTAAGTATCTATGATCTGATTTTCTTTTTTCTGTGATGTGTATGAAGCAGCATCCATTTGTGCCCTTCCCTGCAGAACAGTGAAGTTTTGATAAAAGATAAAAGAGTTCTTCTTCCCTAACATTTATTCTTTCTCTTGTACTCTGGATTCAGGCCTCTCCCAGCTTGCATAAATTATCTGTCCATTCATACATGTATCCATCCATTCATAGATTCCGCAATACTGCAATGAGATCTACTATGTACTGAGCACTAAGCTATGCATCAATAATACAATGATCCCCAAAAACATGCTGGAGAAAACAGGAGAAACCCGACATACAGGATACCTGGCAATCAGCTCCTGTTCTCCATCCAGCTCCCATTCTCAAACTGAAACAAATCAAAGCTCTTATTTTCTGAAGGGAAGGGAGTGTATGGGAGGGGTTGGAGTCAGACAGGAAAATATTTTTTTCTTTTCTGCAGGTATTGGAAGAGATTTTTGTTATCAGTATTTTTCAATCCTAATTTCCCAAAGGCAGAAACTAGGAATATTCCCGGAATTTCTTACAATCATCTTCATGTATATTTAAACCAGAGCAGAGAGCAGCTATCAAGTGATGCCAAACACCAGTCAGGATAAACAGGATTTGGATCTTGCAGACGACCCCTGGAACTCAGGATGGATTGCTGTGTAGACACAGACTTCATTTCATTAATCTTGTGATAGTGACCCCTCATACTAGGTTATTTAATTTTGGGATCCTATTTATAATGTTATGGTGGGGTAATTTACAAGAGAAACACCTTTTTCCATTGTGACACAGTGCAAAGAAGGACAAAGGAATAAACACTCATGCTGATAGTTTTCAGCTTTGGTGGCAAGGAATTGAGAAATTTTTTATCTGTTGACTTCTATGTCTGTGATTTAGGAAGCAAGCTTATCTGATGAGAATGGGGAGGCAAATATAAATATCAAAATATACTCAGTTCTTTAACAACATGAAGGAAAAAGCAAACATGTTGCCAGTCCCTATGAGACCCTTTAAGCTCCTCTACTTCCTGATATGACCATGGCTGTATTTTTATTTAATTGGTTTTACTTGTTTGCTTCAACTCAGCTGCCATATGGGGTTTTCACATCTCTCAGTTCTAAAGTTTAGTTTCTCAGAAAAAAGAATCCAGTGGCTCCTCTACTTCCTGATATGACCATGGCTGTATTTTTATTTAATTGGTTTTACTTGTTTGCTTCAACTCAGCTGCCATATGGGGTTTTCACATCTCTCAGTTCTAAAGTTTAGTTTCTCAGAAAAAAGAATCCAGTGGCCAGGTTGGCTCAACTGGACTCATCCAAAACACTCTACTGTGGCCAAGAGTCACAGCCATATGATCCTGGTGGCCATTCCTGCATACAGAGACTATTTTTGGAAAAAGGGAAAATTGTAATAGATAGCCAAATAACATGTCTCTGTGACACACTAAACCCAGCCCATGGCCTCTGTGTCCCTGGTATTTANGTAATAGATAGCCAAATAACATGTCTCTGTGACACACTAAACCCAGCCCATGGCCTCTGTGTCCCTGGTATTCATTTTCAGAAGGCTCCTTCTCGGTCTCTCTGTTGGGCTCTTTTTCCTCCACCTTTAGAGCTCGGTGTTTGTCAGGTTCTCTTCACAGCCTTCTTCCCTTCTCACTCTAGAACCCACCCTTGGGTTAGTTTATCCTTTCCCAAGTATACAATTAACAGTTATGGGGTGGTGACCCCAAAATCTATACCTCTCTTACAGGTCTCACTCCTAAGTGGCAGGCTAATAAAACACCACTATGAACAGAGCTGGGTGATGGAAAGAGAAGAAATCTTGATGACATCAAAAGTCAAAACCCTGGATTGAACTGGACTGAATCACATCCATTTCTTGGATGTTTTGCAATAAGAATTCAACTTACTTAAGTCAGACTGAGCTGGGTTTCTGTTACATTCCAAAGCATATTGGACTGATCCAAGGATTTTTTCTTTTCCAAGCTGGTTTCTTCCTCAGTGCTTCCTCTTGCCATTTGTTCAAAGTTCTCTTCTTGGTCACCTCGTTCCTTTTCTCCCACGGTCAGACTAATAGCAAGCCTGCAGACATTCTCATGCTCCTCCAGAAACATTTGTACTCTTTCCATTGTCATCAGTCTCCTTTCCCAAGTCAACACACACATACACATGCACACACACTGAAACAAACTCAGAATGCTAGTTATCATTTAGCTCTTAGCTAATAAACAGTTAATTTGAGATTGTGTAGTTACCAAAGTTTATCCGAGGGATATTCTCCATTTTCACTAGAAAAGAAGGTAAGGTTTCAGCATGACTTGCAGTAAAACAAGAACTCAAGAAACCTGAGAACTAGTCCTCAGAAATTATTTTAGAGAAATAGAAAATATTTCTGCCTTTTTATTTCTTTCCTAATTAAAATTATAATATCTATTCTTCATAGTGTTGTTACAAAAGTCCAACTAGTGAGAACTGTGAAATTTTTTTAAAAATGGGAAATTGCTCTTTGATAATGAGATTTTAAAAGAGGTAGATATACATTAGAAAGTAAAAGAAAATTAGGTGATATTAAGTGAATGAGATCTTTAAAAACTATATATGTAAGTACTTAGATATATGCCATTTTTATCCTGACATACACAAGAATAGCTATTATATTTTTGTTTATCCAGACCATAATTTTGTAAATAAAACTTTGCAGTTCTTTTCATATATTTACAAATATAGCAAACTATATGGAGTTCATATACATTATAGCAACTTGACATGCGCACACAAAGGATTCGATTTAAAGGGAAAAGGNAAAGGGAAAAGGACATCACATCAGTAAGAGGAAGGATGAAAACCATACGATCATTTCAGCAGATGCAGGAAAAAGCATTTGACAAAGTACAGCATCCATTCGTAATAAAAACTCTCAACAAAGTAGGTCTAGTGGGAACATACCTCAACATAATAAAAGCCTTGTATGAAAAACCCACAACTAACATCATACTTGACAGGGAAAAACAGAGCTTTTCCCCTAGGGTCAGGAACAATACAAAGATGTTCACTCTCACCACCTTTATCCAACACAGTACTAGAAGTCCTATCCACAGAAATCAGACAACAAAAAGAAATAAAAGCATCCAAATTGGTAAGAAAGAAGTAAAACTTTCACTATTTACAGATGACATGATACTATACATAGATAACCCAAAGAAGTAAAACTTTCACTATTTACAGATGACATGATACTATACATAGATAACTATGCATAGTCTGTCCATGGACAGACTCCACCCAGAAACAACTAGAACTGATAAATGAATTCAATAAAGTCATAGGATACAAAATTGATGTAAAGAAATCTGTTGCATTTCTACACACTAATAATGAAGTAGCAGAAAGAGAAATTAAGAAAACAACCCCATTTATAATTGAGCCAAATATAAGATACCTAGAAATAAACTTAACCAAAGAGGTGAAGGATGTGTACTCTGAAAACCATAAAACACTGATGAAAGAAATGAATATAACACAAAGAAATGGAAAGACATTCCATGCTCATGGATTGGAAGAACAACTATTGTTAAAATGCCCATACTACCCAAAGTAATCTACAGATTTAATGCAATCCCTATCAAAATACCAACAGCATTTGTTCACTAGAACAAACAATTCTAAAATTTGTATGGAACCACAAAAAATACTGAATAGCCAAAGCAATCTTCAAAAAGAAAAACAGAACAGGAGGTATCACAATCTCAGACTTCAAGTTATATTACAAAGCTATAGTAATCAAAACAGTATGGTACTGGCAGAAAAACAGATACATAGATCAATGGAACAAAATAAAATTCCCATAAATAAACCCATGATGTTATGGTCAATTAATCTTCAGTAAAAGAAGCAAGAATATGTAATGGCAAAAAGACCATCTCCTCAACAAATGGCCGGGGAAAATTCAACTGCACAAAAAAAAAGAAAGAAAGAAAGAAAGAAAGAAAGAAAGAAAGAAAGAAAGAAAAGAAACTGGACCACTTTCTTACACTCTCCAATAAAATAAATTCAAAATGGATTAAGGATCTAAATATGGACCTGAAACCACAAAAATCCTAGAAGAGAGGACAGGCAGTAATTTCTCTGACATAGGCTGTAGCAATATCTTTCTAGATATGTCTTCTGAGGCAAGGGAAACAAAAGCAAAAATAAACTATTGGGAATACATCAAAATAAAAAGCACTTGTCATGATGAGTGCTGGGTAATATATGAAATTGTTAAATTACTATATTGTACACCTGAAACCAATATAACACTATATGTTAACTATACTAGAATTAAAATTTAAAAACAAACAAACAAACAAGAACTAAAAAAAAAAAAGTTGCACAGCAAAGTAAACAATCAATAAAACTAAAAGANATAACACTATATGTTAACTATACTAGAATTAAAATTTAAAAACAAACAAACAAACAAGAACTAAAAAAAAAAGTTGCACAGCAAAGTAAACAATCAATAAAACTAAAAGGCAACCTACTGAATGGGAGAAGATATTTGCAAATGACGTATTTAATCAAGAGTTAGTATCCAAAATATATAAAGAACATATATGACTCAACACCAAAAAAACCCCAAACAATACAATTAAAAATGGGCAGAAGAAGTGAACAGACATTTCTCCAAAGAAGACGTCCAGATGGCCAACAGGCACATGAAAAGATGCTCAACATCACTCAGAAGCAGGGAAATGCAAATCAAAATCACAAACAGATATCGCCTTACATCTGTCGGAATGGCTAAAATTTAAAAAAAAACACCTCAGGAAACAAGTGTTGGTGAGAAAGTGGAGAAAGAGGAACACTTGTGCAATGTTGGTACAAATGAAAACTGGTTCAGCCACCTCCACACTGTCCAATACAGTGTGGAGGATCTTCAAAAAATTAAAAATAGAACTACCCCACCATCCAGTAATCTCCCTGCTGGGCATTTACCCAAAGAATACAAAAACACAGGGTGCCTGTGCAGCTCAGTCAGTTGATCTTCAGACTCTTGATTTCAGCTCAGGTCATGATCTTTTGGTCATGAGATCAAGCCCCACATTGGGCTCTGTGCTCAGCAAGGAGTATGCTTCCCTTCTCCCTCTCCCTCTGCCCTCCCCCTGCTCATGCATGCACGCTCTCTTTCAAATAAATAAGTAAGTAAATAATAAATTAATTAAATAAATAAATAAAATACAAAAACACTAATTTGAAGGGACATATGCACCCCTATCTTTATTGCAACATTACTTATAATAGCCAAACTATGGGAGCAGCCCAAGTGTCCACNCTCAGAAGCAGGGAAATGCAAATCAAAATCACAAACAGATATCGCCTTACATCTGTCGGAATGGCTAAAATTAAAAAAAAAAAAACACCTCAGGAAACAAGTGTTGGTGAGAAAGTGGAGAAAGAGGAACACTTGTGCAATGTTGGTACAAATGAAAACTGGTTCAGCCACCTCCACACTGTCCAATACAGTGTGGAGGATCTTCAAAAAATTAAAAATAGAACTACCCCACCATCCAGTAATCTCCCTACTGGGCATTTACCCAAAGAATACAAAAACACAGGGTGCCTGTGCAGCTCAGTCAGTTGATCTTCAGACTCTTGATTTCAGCTCAGGTCATGATCTTTTGGTCATGAGATCAAGCCCCGCATTGGGCTCTGTGCTCAGCAAGGAGTATGCTTCCCTTCTCCCTCTCCCTCTGCCCTCCCCCTGCTCATGCATGCACGCTCTCTTTCAAATAAATAAGTAAGTAAGTAAATAATAAATTAATTAAATAAATAAGTAAAATACAAAAACACTAATTTGAAGGGACATATGCACCCCTATCTTTATTGCAGCATTACTTATAATAGCCAAACTATGGGAGCAGCCCAAGTGTCCATGGACAGATGAATCAAGAAGATGTGGTACATATATTATTCATCCATAAAAAAGAATAAAATCTTGCCATTTGCAACAACATGGATAGATCTAAAGAGTATAATGCTAAATAAAATAAGACAGAGAAAGACAAATACCATACGGTTTCACTCATATGTGGAATTTAAGAAACAAAAAGTGAACAAAGGAAAAAAAGAGAAACCAACCAAAACACAGACTCTTAACTATATAGAACAAACAGATGGTTACCGGAGAGGAGATGGGTGGGGGGAGGGTAAAATAGATGAGGGGGATTAAGAGTACATTTATCTTGATGAGCACTGGGTAATATATGGAACTGTTGCATCACTAGATTGTACCCTTGAAACTAATATAACACTGTATGCTAACTACACTGAAATTAAAACAAAACTTAAAAAATAAAGGGAAAAGAAACTCAACCATTATTTAATGCCATACAGAAATATTTGTATCTTGATTGCATGAATATTGATCTAGCCAGACATGCAACACTGAACTGATCACAAATGTACTTGTGTTTCTGTATAGTAGATTTATATAAAAGACTGACTGCCACATAATATGAGGTTGTAAGCAAATCCAGAGCAATACTTTAGAAAACTCCCAAGCAATTCCTACAGCATCAAGTAAAAAGTAATTTCAATACAAATTAAATATGGATAATACATTCTACTTCTAACACATATCTTGTGTATAGCATATATCCCCAAATAACCTGAATAAGACTTACATTCTTCACAGCAATATTAATTAAATATCAATTTCTTTTTTGTTTATGTAAAATATTGTTTAAAAAGAGAGCTTATGAAATTAGGACTGGATAATAATCATCTTGCATCTCTAAATAAACCCTTAAAACCAATTCCCTTAAGCGAAAGATCTCACTTCTTTTTAAATGTATAGCTACTTCTAAAACAATTTGTTATAAATAAGCATTCAAAAGGATAACACCAAAAGAACAAGTAGAATAAAAAATATATAGTGATATAGTAGAAAGAATAGAAAGGGAAGAGAATGAAGTCTAGTACCTAGTTTTAGTTCTTGTATTAGACAGATGTGTGACCTTGTCGTAGTCACTTGCCTTCCTTGGGCCTCAGTTTTCTCACCTGAATAAAGAGAATGTTGATTTTTATAAAGAAGACCCCTATTCATCTTAAGTTGCATCTTAGGTATGTCAGTTATTATTTAGTGCAGTAAGGAGAGGAATTAATAGATATATAATGGAAGTACCGCTCAATCTTAAGTAGCATTACACAGAAAATAGAGGGTAAAGAAGTCCATGCATCTTCTGATATTATCAAATGTATTTATGGAAGGGTTAGCTCCAGTTTACTTTTAAGAAATTGGAAAATGTGCTTTGTGGATTAGTTGTGATGTTCTGCTGTATCTTTCTTTGCTTTACTAAATTATGTGCCTCTTTGTCACTTTTCTTCTAAATAGTTAACTTGGAGAATTGGGCTATAGTTGGAAAAAAGGAAAAGCCCTAGTTGACCTAAAATTGTTTAGAATGTATTTGTGTTCCAATTTAAGAAAGAGAGTAAATCAAAGAAGAGTAAGTAAAAAGTTGCCTGGGGCTGCTTTAACTTATGCACCAATAGCACACATAAGATTCACATGGCGCTTTGAATAACTATCATTTTTTCTCTTTCTATTGAAAAGCAAATACAGCAGCATCCACTTACACATTAGTCATGTCAAATTGATGCTGGATTTCTCTTCTTTCCTGAGGGCAGTTACACTAACACAATATCATTATTATTATGGAAGAAGCTGAGACTAGCTCTGTGCTCAAGATGCTAAAATAATTTAGTCATTATCAAATGTTATAGTTTAGCATTATATAAACACTGCTTCACTTGGCCTAGTCTGTCTTTTGAGATTGTTCAGAAATAAAACATAAGCCACCTGCTCAATCAACAAAAGCAATCAAAGAGAAATGAAATCAGGCTTCAGTGCAAATAAAGGTTAGGACAATAGTCATCTGGGGATAGAGTAACACCAAGCTCACTACTGAGAATTATTTTAAGAACAAAGAAAGCCAATTTAGTCCATTTAGTGGAAAAAAAAAAACTCTACTGAGACTTTAACAAGGGAAGAAAATACACATCCCAGGCTCGAGTGGGGTATTCTGCGAAACTACTGGCAATGAATTTTAAAGTTACCCTTCCTTCACACCTGCTACTCCGCTTTTATTCATTCACANCCTTCCTTCACACCTGCTACTCTGCTTTTATTCATTCACATAATAATTATGAGTCATCCACTATATACCAGACACTTGCTGGTCATATGTACGTATTTGTAGGTTGATAATTGCTGTAACAGGGTTTGGATAGTATGCTAGGAGACAAGAAGAATAGCATTTAATCAATGCTGGAACATCAAGGAGGATGTCCCAGAAGAGGAAATTATTGCTCTAAGTCTTAGAGAATGTAGGAGTTAGGCCAGGTGACNTTTGATCAGAAGCAAATGCTCATTATGTGAATAAACCAAGATACACCAGCACCTATTAGGATTCTCCCCTCTCAAGTTCTTGTGGTTCAAGACTCTCTCACTGGCAGCGAACCTCTGATGGTTTTTCATAGACATTTTAAAATATAACTCTCTGGTCATGCAATTATTTACTATAATAACTGTGGACCAAGAATCACGCCACATNGCTTTTCCAGGGAAAAGGGTATCTTTCAGGAAATCATGATAGATTCAGAAAACTTCTGGAAGATGAGCTACATGTACAGGAAAGTGAGAGATGAAGTCAGAAGCAAGGGTCAGATCACGGAGAGCCTTGTGGGTTAAGCCAAGAAGCTTAAATTTTATTTGGAATACTGTGTGGAGCCATCGGCGGAATATGAGGAAGCACAGTAACAAGATTGTTTTTTTTTTTAACCTTCTTTGTATGCAGAGTTTCATCTTTTATTCATATATTCAACAAATATTTGTGGAGCAACTACTGTGATCAATGTACTGTATCAGAAAAAGAACATGCAACTATAACTCAGGAAGTCGGGGTCTCTGCCCTTCACGGAGTTTATAGTTCCTCAATAGAGACTAATGGCCAATTGCTTATTACTCAAGAGGTTATTTCGATATACATGGCAAGAAATAAAAGGGGCTCACAATCCAGGCAACAGCAATAGAGGTAGAAAAGAAGGAATACATAATAGGAGTAGAAGCAACAGGATTTGATTCCCTGGTGACCTAAACACAGGTAACAGTTCTAATAATAACAAGTATATAGCTGATAAAAAGGTATCTATTCACTGGCTGCCCTTTGCTAGGCACTGAAACAAGCACTGTATTTTATTCAATGCTCATGAAAACTCTGCAAAGTATATATTACTTGTCAATTTTATCAGAAACTCAGTACAGAATTCAAAAATGACCTCAATACTTTGCAGCTCTTTCTATCAGGAAATGGAGCCTACTTTTCCCACAGACTTAATATTCTGGCTTGCTTTCACCCACGCAACACAGCCTGAGTGACATTATAGCAAGTCAGGGCCTAGACTTCTGTCTTGTGAGCCCTCCCTCTTCCCTATACTCATAACTCAAAGCAAACATAAAAGAAAACAAAACCAATGAACAAAACTGGGGATAGGATCCAACCACGTAGAAGCTTTCCTAAATTTAGTGGGGGGGGCTTATTTTCAGATTTTTCATAAAGATCTTATTCTTGCACAAGTTTCAAATTTCATATCCTATTTTTGGGCATCCATGTCACTTCCTACTACCACCATGACATTCTAATTCTTCAGGCAAACTCAGAGACCATTTTGATCAGAAGCAAATGCTCATTATGTGAATAAACCAAGATACACCAGCACCTATTAGGATTCTCCCCTCTCAAGTTCTTGTGGTTCAAGACTCTCTCACTGGCA
>NC_048232.1:54644770-54654071 GCF_002007445.2 Ailuropoda melanoleuca
CATGTAGTCAAGCCTAACTATTTTCAGAAGATGGAAATGAACTAACACATTAGCACACAGAAATATATTGGCATAGTTGGTACTAAAATCTCTCTCTTCAACTCCCTGCCCAGAGTTTTCTCCATTACATCATTACATCATTTCCCTTTTACTGAACACTATACCCTGAATATTGCCAGTCATTGATAAATTTGCTTACCAACTGATGATTCTAATTTTGTCAATTAGGAAAAGGGTCCCTTCACAGTTAATTATATTCAGAAGGTTGAGGAACAAATAGTTCACAAGAATAAGAAATGGTAGAGAAATCTGAATCTTCCTCTTTATTCCTCTTTTTCTTCTTTCTTCAAGAGTAGCTATATTTACAAGTAAGTGTTCTAAGACTACTAAGAACCAATTCTCTACAGACAATAAAAAAATTGGGACTGTGGTGGGAAAAATCCGGGAAGAACAGCTAAAATGTCAATCTATGAATTAAGACTATTAGTAGAGATTATATCAGTCTGGTGAACAATCAGTGGGAGACCTTTGAGAAACTCCATGCTATTTATAGCAAAGCCTCTGAAGCCTTGCTGTTCATTTATATTAGGTAACAAAATTACTACTGCAACAGAAGCACTTTGTAGGATCTATGGCACTTGGCAGGAAAAGAGAATTGATTCCAAGCCAAGGAAATGACAGCACAGTATAGCTGCTGCTGACTTGAAGGAATTAAAAAAAGAAGAAGAATGGATAATAATAGATGCATATGGGCAGTGAGGAGAAGTGCAATCAGCTCAGATTAATTATAAGCCCAATACATGTGCAAGAGACAAATTTTGAAGGAGACCAAGATAAAAGGGAATAGGCATTTAAGGTGGCTATAGGGAATTGATACATCCAGGCAAAAAAAGAAGGCTCTACATTCACATCAGCTAGGACAAAAGACCTGTCACAAAAGGAATGTCATGAATGACTCTGTAAGCAGGAAGAAGTAATCACAGGCCCTGGCACATGGAGACACATTTAATCTGCCCAAGAGAGTTATTCATAGTTCTCCTTGTCATTATGTGATGTTCATTTTTCTGAGGTCAGTTTGGGAAATATATCATGGTGAGCAGGAGCACTGATGACTTATTAAGAAAACAAATGCTGGAAAATATTAATAAAAACATAGGCTACAAACTTTAATTTCTAGTTGAATCACACTATCATATCCCAAGGTCACCCATTCAACAAATTCACCCGAATAGATCATAGTCCATAGTTATGTATGTGTAGAAAACAAAACCAACAAAAATTCCTTGTCTAAAACAGTTATCACAAAATCTATTAACTTTGATTATATAAGAGGTATTTTCAGTATTCCCTCATTTATAGTACGACTCTTGATTTAGATTTGATTTCAGTAAGAGTGTATTCTCCAACAGCAGATATGTAACAACAAGTTCGGGGAGAAGGGCTGTAATAAATAGGTTAACAGCAGGAAAATGTATGTAAAACCATATGAGCTAAGTGGAATTCATAAATTATAAGAACAGACAAAATAAAATCTTAACAATCAGAGGTCAATTAATGTATAAACATACTTTTCTACACATCAATCATGATGTCAATACCTTCTATGATAGAAGATGATTTACGTTCAGAATGATGACTCACAATCATTGAAAGAATGAAAAATTGTACTTAGTACACTCTATAACAAAGATATGAGAGTGAAAAGGATAATATAGAAATGCCTCATGCAAAGTTATTAAAATGAAAAAAAGTATTGCCTTGAGTATAAAAATTATTGGGAAAATTCCCTTATGTGAAACACCTTATTAGTCATGAGACATTTCGTAGACAGACCACAGTAAACTTACTGGCAAAGAAAATAAATAGATATTTGTCATATCTCTTTTGCTTGGAACTGAGAGAAATCCAGCTAAAATGATTAAAGAATTTTTCAACTCATGACCTGAAAGCCTAATGGTATGTCTGTGTTCAAATATAGGTGGATAGAGGTACATAAAAGTTGCCAGGAATCTACTGTTTTTAATTTCCTGACTCAATTTCTTTTTGCATGTGTTTTTTTAACTTTTGATTTTGAAATAGTCTTAGACATACAGAAAATTTGGAAGAATATTACAAAAAGTTCACATTTACTCTTTAGTCAGTTTCCCCTAAGGTTAACAATTTAGGTAGACATAATAAAATTTTCAAAACCAGGAAATTAGTATTGGTACGATATTATCAATTAAACTACAGTCTTCTTTAAATTTCACCAGACTTTAGGGGCTCCTGGGGTGGCTCAGTCACAGTTGGTTAGGCATCTGCCTTTGGCTCAGGTCATGATCCCAGGATCCTGGGATTAAGCCCTGAGTAGGGCTCCTTGCTCAGAGGGGAGCCTCCTTCTCCCTGCCTGTGCTCTCTCTTGCTATCCCTGTCTCTCTCTCTCAAATAAATAAATAAATAAATAAATAAAATCTTTTTTAATAAATAAAAAAATAAAAATAAATTTCACCACATTTTTCCCCTTAAAATATTTTTTTCTGTTCCAAGATCTAATCCAGGCTGCCATATTGCATTAGCTGTTCTGTTTTTTCAGTTACCTCCTATTTGTGACAATTCCATGGTCTTCCCTTGTCTTTCGTTACCTTGAAACTTTTGATGAGTAGTGGTCACTTATTTTGTGGATGTGTCTCAATCTGAATTTGTCTGACATCTCTTCTTGACTGATAACTAGGTTAAGTTTATGCAATTTTGGCAAGAATACCACAAGATACTGATTTTTTTCCTCTTTCAGCATATAATATTGAGGGAACATAGTGCCAATACAACTTATTTCTGATGATGTTGACCTTGATTGCATGGTTAAATTTTCTCTGCCAGATTTCTTCATGGCAAAGTTAACATTTCTCCCTTTATAATTGATAAATAACTTGGAGGAGACATTTTGAGACCATGCTAATATCCTGTTTTTCCTCAAACTTTCACCCAATGATTTCAGCATTCATCAGTGGACATTGTTTGGAACAATTGTTCTGTGATGTTTGCCTTGGCACTGTTTCTTCTTCATTAGCTTCAGTCCCAGAGGGACGCTAATAAATAGCGACTACAAGTAGCTCTAGTCTTAAATCCAACCAGCTCAACAATGCTAATGAAAAGAGGACACCTCTTTCCCCATTTGCAAACAGAACGCCTAGTGCTACTAATTGTTTCCTTTGTTTGTGTCATGTATTAATTGCTGAATTGATTACAACAGGGATAGAGAAAGGGAAGGCCACTGTCATAAACGAGGCATGCCTTATGTTCCCACTTCTGGAGTTGGAGGATGGATTATCCCACTGTAAGCACATAAAGTGAGGATGGAGGAGAGGTGATTGATTTCCCAAGGAAAAAAAATATTAAGTTCTTACCCAATGAAACCACAGATGTTGCACAGGCTAAATCAATGGATATCCAATACACTAAGACATAACAGATTATTCCAGGTGTGTTTTGAGATCCAAGTCGGAGAAAAACAATTGTTAAACCTATCAATACTTAAAAATACAAGCATTTCCATTTACCTTATTTATCACAATGTGGAAGACTGCAAGTTCTTGGTTATTTATTGCAGTGTTTCCCAGCCCTTACAGTTGCTATAATTTAAGATTTCTTTCTCCTCTGTCCTTGATATAAACAGAACAAATACCCATAATTGCTTTTATAATTAAAATAGAGTACTTGCTATAGTACATGACATATAGACATAGACAACTGCTCAAAAATATTGTTGTTATTATGATAATTACTATTATTAAAATATTCCACTTGACACATATTTATGGAAACCGAATTATATATAAATTCTACTAGATTATAGGAATTCAGTGATGAATAAGAAAAGGTTCTGATTTTAAGGAGCACAGAGACTAGTGTGGAGGATAAAATATGTGCAAAATTCTAATACCGCAGGCAGGATGTAACAAGTTTTTATAATAGAAGCGTAAGTGCTATGCATATAATACATATTTATGTGTTTTATATATTAAGTCCCTACTTAATCTCTTTTTCAGGCAACACAAAAACAGAAAACAAAGAACCACATTTTCATCCAGCCTTTTCTTAAAAGATTAGGCTCTCCATATACACTTAACCTTTTGGACATAAATTGGACATCACATCAACCAGCAATTGAACACAGTGAAGAACAATTGAGTTCATTGTTATTAATGTCTTAGATTAAAAAACTTAAAATAAAGATCACAACAAATAATTGAGTCAGAATGTTATTTTTCAGCATTTAATACTATAGTTCCTTTAGGCACAACAATAGACCTTTTCTCTGCATTTTTTTCTATACATGAAAAAAAATCAGATTATCGGATTTCTTTTTCACAAAAGGCTTTGTAATTTGGAAGTTGCTTCTGAATTAAATGACCAGAATGTTGCTAAGCAACAGTACAAAACAATTCTTAAATATGAAGACATGTCTAAAATATGAGCATATAAAGTCTCTGGCAAAATGTCTGACATTTTTGTATATTCAGTCCATATTATTTTTAAAATAGATATTTTCAGTGTTCTCTTTCAAAAATGAATTATACGTGTGTGTGTGTGTGTGTGTGTATTCAAAAAAAAAGTGGATGGATTGAGTGTGAAATAGAAGGCAAAATCTCAACCCAATTGGATTAATTTTTCAGTTCTGAATTGGCCCTGTTAGCCTGCCAAGACAGGATTTTTCCAAATACTTCTGTGTTTTTTGTTGTAACTCTTGAAGCACTTCTAAACAGACAACCATTCAGATGTTCTGGATCAACGCACTCTGCTCTTGAAACAGCATTTTACAGATATTATTTCTGGGAAAATACTAAGACAAGAAGGTCTTACTTGACTTGATAGCATGTGTTCCAATTGAGAAATTATTACACAATTAGTATAACTTTACTATGAGAGTACAGCACTAAAAATCCAGCAACTTATTACTTAATTTTAAATGTAGGTTTTCACTAATGTTACAAAGGCCAAGAATATACTTGTCATTTTTTTTTAAGATTTTATTTATTCATTTGACACAGAGAGAGAGAGGGGGAGAAGCAGGCTCCCTGCTAATCCGCAGGGCTCTAGCGGAGGGCCCTGGGATCATGACCTGATCCAAAGGCAGAGCCTTAACTGACCGAGCCACCCAGGTGCCCCTATGCTTGTCACTTCTTAACCAAAAAGAGAAAACTCACTTTCCTTATAAAGTTACGAGTGGTAAGTTTGATGCTTTGAAGCCAGAGGAAGAGGCCCTTAAACTTCCTATGAAAATACTGCTTTACTTTAACAGAGATCTCTTTACCATAGGATGAATTGCGTACCTAACAAAGCCATCATTCTGGGAGGCGTTGTTGCCCACCAACCTCAAGACGCCCCCTACAGTCCTGACTACAGAATGGCAAGCCCTCAGATAACTACAAGTGAACCATTTCTGCCTTGTTTGCAAAGAACATATCATTCACAAAAAGTCATTCAGACAGGGCTAAAACAAGAACTTCCCTTAGAAAGGAAATGCCTTTGACTAATTATCCTGCTAAGCTACTTTCTATAGAGGTTAAATCCTATGGAGGCTAGTATCAGAAAAAAAATAAAATAAAATAATTTTTTTTTCTCTTAAGAGGGAAGTGAATGGAGACAAAGAAAGAATTGTGAGAGTGAGTCAGAACCAGAAAGATGGCGTGTGGCAGGAACATCTGTAAGAAGTATCCAGTAGAAACTATCTACTTTCTAATTATTTCTGTGGCTTCAATGTACAGCCTCTCTTCTCTCCACTCCAGCACCCTGTCATCATATGCTTCCCCATCAGTATTTAATGGAACTACCTTAGTTATGAGTGATTTTTTGTAGAATATTTTTCTTGATACATTGTGAATAGGGATAAATTACTTCTGAGTTGTTTGGGGGTGAAACAACATGTAAAAAAGCACAAGCCCAAAGGCAGAGGAACCATAATCACAGAAGTTCCAGTAAATTGACAGAATGTTAGAGAAAGCAGTGAGGTTTCCACAGGCTATGTTTGGAGGTTTGAGCCTGTCTTCAGTTAGTTCACAAGAACAGGAGACTCCATCTAGAAGATATCTGGCTTATTGATATAATAATATGAATGAGTTTGGTGTCTTGGGCAATTTCATCTGCTGAGTTTGTTGAATTGGCATTCTAGAAAATGATGTCTAACAAATGTGAGTTGACACGTTATAAAACTCAGGCAGTATTATGTTTGCTGCAGGAGTGTTTTATGGCTTCCTGCATCTTCAAGATGTGGATCACTGCTGTTCAAATCAAATAAAACCAATCAGAACTCTAATTTCATAATTACATAATTCTCTAATTATATTACGTTCACATATACATTGCCTTTTACAGCACCAATCTCAGTACTAGTTAATAGGGAACTTCATACAAAATACAAACCAATTGAAGCAGTGTTTAGTGACTAAAAATAAAATAATGAGATTAGACCCATGGCAAAAAAAATCAATAAGCAAGAAAGAATAGGACACTAATTTACATTATTCAAAAGGACAAAAGCAGCACACTTTCGAATAGAACAGTTTATCCTACTCATACATTTCCTAACACAGGGTATTCCTTTGCTTTTACGCTTTCCAGACCCAGGTATTTCCTCATCCAGAAAACAACATGATATAGCAAAGATTAGTTTTATTCATAAAGTTTTTGCCACTGGAATCACACTCCAAATTGAAGACAAATTATAAGGAGGAATAATTAACTGAAATGTCTTGTCAGAGTACTAAGGGAGTACTCACACCTTCCTAGATTACACATCATTAGCTATGTAGTCTAGCAACCAAATCACGTGAGGAAAGATGTGGCAATTTTTAGTATTCCAGCAAATATGACTAATTATGAGGTAGACTTTTAAAATTTAATTTAGAAGTAAATTTACCACCACATCTCAGGGTATATTTTTTAAAATGAGTTTAGTGTAAACTGTATTCATAAAGCAGTATCTTCTGCTTAGTTCAATTCCGCAAATTTACTGTGACTCTTAGAAACATCTTCAAGTGCAATGTGTTCCGAGGTAACTGTAACAAAAGAGTTATGTGCATTTAATTTTATAGAGGGCTATAAAGTAGCTCCAGTGATACTGTCCTTGAGTGTGATGATATGAAAAATAATGCATGTTCTTACTTAGACATATTTATTATATAGCTAAAAGTCTTGGGAATAAACTTTTGTATGGCTATATTAAGTATATTTACGGAAGGAAAAGACATTTACCCATGAAGATTGGCCATTTAATACAGAATAGTAGTTTAGCAGAAACCCTAGAACGTGTATAGTGTACAATAAGATACTGGATGATGTAGGGAGAAATATAAGGGTTATACCCAATAATGCACACCTAGACACACACATATGTGCACACAACAGGTACACATACACATGCACACACACACTATACACTTAATATAGCACATGGTAGTGCAAAAATATTAGTGATAACTGAAAAGATCAAAATATATTTGGTAGGTGATGAACAAAAGAATTTCATCACTGGGAATTATGTATGACTTTATAAATATCTTCTCACATGAGAATACATTATAGAAATGGTCTATAACAATGACTTAAAAGAATAATAACATAAAACAATAAGAAAATTTTACCCAGGTCCCATTTATGTAGGCCACAAATGTGGTTTGAACAAGATTTGTTGCATGAACTGGGTTTCCTTTATTTGCTTTTAATATTTGTACTGTCAGCTCGCTATACACAGTATGACAATGCTCATCCTTGCTTACGCTATTAGTAAGATTTATCTTTACAATGTGTATCAACTGAATAAAACGACAGATACTCTGGGCAGTATTTCCTCTCGTTATGCTATTCTTCTTGACTGTGCAGATGCTAGTGGAATTAAAGCAGATACACAGGACTCAAAAGCTGCATCAAAAGATGTAACAAATATTTGACCTTGACACCTTCAGTGAAGCTGAACCCATTATTCTATAATCTCCTTAAAGGTGAAATTAACACTGTGTTTTTCATTGTTTTATCCCCCATTACACACTAAAATAAATACATAGTAGGTACAAAATAAAATTTGTCAAATTGCTTAGGAATTTGTCCACAGGTAAAAAGATGTCAACTCCAAAGAAGTAGAAAATAATTTTCTTATAAATCTATTTTGAGATTTAAAAAGCATCAGATTCACATTTATTCATACTGAATGTTTCATAAATGAACCATGAAAGGTATTCAAGACAATTCTACTTTCTAATTTTGGCAATCTCAACAAAAATGCCTTTTGGAACTGAAGGCAAAAGACACCTTCTTGCAGAGATACCTTATCAGTTGAGTTTCCCACTCTTTACTAGAAGCTCTAATGTCTGAGATAGTGTATCAACCACCTGTTCCCTAGAACTGTTAACCTAAACATTCAGGTACTCAATAAGAATTTGAGTGGAGAATGCTTTTTATTAGAATTTTATACTTCACTCATATTTAAGACAATTCCAATTTCTCCAGAGTTGTCTGACTAGTGAATAATAAGGTAATGTGTGTGGAAGCCTTGAAAATGTTCCACAGTCTCAGATCTGCTGAGAAGAGTATAATGGACTCACAAACCCAGATGCTGCATCTCTAAATTTCCATCCTCTCTGTAACTTACTATTCTGCTCAGCTGCAATAACACAATACTAATGACTGAGTACTTTAACAACAAAAATTTATTTTCTCACGATTCTGGAGGCTGAAAGTCCAAGATCAAGGTGCCAACATGGTTGGTTTCTGGTGAGGCCTCACTGCTGGGCTTACAAATGTCACCTACTTGCTGTGTCCTCACATGGCCTTTTTTTCTGGGTATGCATGGACAGAGAAAGACAGCAAGTGAGCTCTGGTGTCCTCTGCTCATAAGTACTCCAATTCTATTGGATTAGGGTCCCACCCTTATGAACCCAGTTAACCTTAATTACCTTTTTATGGGCCTTATCTCTGAATACAATCACAATGAGAAATAAGACTTTAACATATCAATTTTGGGTGTACGCAATTCAGTTCATAACAGCATAAACCCCCCAGTGTTCACTATGCCTCAAGAGACCAACTGGTCACATGGAAGACCAACTACTTGGGCTCTTTCAATGCTGATATGGGCTGTGGTTCACCCTCATGGGGATAGACACCTACTCAGGGTATGGGTTTCTTTTTTTTTTTTTTTAAGATTTTATTTATTTANACCTTAAAGAACACTAGAATAGCCTTCTAAAGGTACAGCGGAAACTCTAGCTTTGAGGCAATATTCAGAAAAGAGGGGATGGTATCTTTTCTGTTATGATGTGTGTATGAG
>NC_048232.1:54654171-54657907 GCF_002007445.2 Ailuropoda melanoleuca
TGTAAAATGGATCTGATCATAGCACTGCCACAGAAGTTTGTTTTAGGATTAAATGAGATAATCCATCAACGTGCTTAGAAAAGTGCCTAGAGCATGATAGGACCTCAATATTATTTTTTCATCATGGTTTTTCACAACTATCTCTCGTGTCCTTTGAATAAAATGTGAGGTTAAGTCATAAAATAGTTTTATCATCAGATTTGTAGTAAAACAGGAATAAAGACTAAAAAACATGGAGCTTGGAAGGAAATTTCATTCTAATGATTTTCTGATTTATTTGACCATATTGTGCAACTCTAGGTTTCAGGATTTTGAAACTAACTTTAAAATAATGCAGACAAGCAAAATATATATAATTTTCAATTAAGAGGTTCAAGTAGAAAAGTATACAGTGTTTTCAAGTGAAACCATTGAGATTTGCCAAACTGAAAAGTGAATCTTACAGAATCCCCTATTGGCCATGTATTTGAGCCTTCTAAAACCAATGGATATATGTCACAGGTACCTATTTTTGCAGAAAACAAAACATTGTCACTGAGTGAAGAAAATGTCAACATTCCCAGGAAGTCTGTCCACCAACTCTGTAAAGCATGACTGAGGTTAATATCCAGCAATGTTTGTATAAGCTGTTGTACTTCTTTTTTTTAATATTAATTAAAATAATAAGGAAAAATGGTGATTGAGAACCTACTGGGCACCAGGTTCTGTCACAAAAACAGGAGATAAGGCATTCAACATGTCAAACTGGCTTACTCCCTCAGTGAGCTTACGTTCAACCTATGGAAACCTAACAGTAAGTAAACTAATAAATAAACAAACTAATTAATATAATCTGTATGAAGTAAATAAAAGAATGATGTGATGAGATGATTGGGTGGGGACATAGGGAAGTAGTCTGTTATAGATATTATAGACTATTGCTCATAAAAGGCCTCTCTCTTAACAGGTGTACTGAAGCCAAATTTGAATAAAGAGAAAGAGTCAGACATTTGAAGATTCTGGGGAAATTTTCATGAAAAAGGAGGAGGAAGTGCAAATGCTTGAGAGGGAACTAATATTGCTTATTAAAAGAATAAAGGAAAGTTGGGCCCTGAGAATGAAAGAGAAAATGGTAGGAGGTGAAGATAGAGGAGTTAGACATCAGACTGGGGAGAATTATATCATGATACAAAGTTTGGATTCATTCTGAATTCAGTGAGAAGCTTTTGGAGGGTCCTAGGCAATAGAGGTGCCGTATCTACCATATTGAAAAAGTGAATTTCCCATGGCAATTTAACCCATAAGCAGTCTGATTAAATGTAAGTTCCATAAATGGTATTTTAAATTCTAATACATAAAATAGCAAGAATAAGCTCATCCACACTGCAATGAAACAACATAGAGTTTTCAGAGAAAAAATTGGAGAAATCAACAATCATTATAGGCAAAAAAACAAATTGTAAAGACAATGTTAGCTAAAGTAGATGTCTGAGTTTCTTATGAGAAGTGATTGATTTAAGAAAGAGTTTAAGCCTCAGAAGTTTAATGAAACCTTGTCCTGCTCATGTTGTTCTTCTCTTTACCCCTATCTGTATGGAAGAACAGTAAATTATTCTCTACTTTAGAAATACCTAGGTTTGGAAGGTCAAATTATTTCTTCAGGAAGTCACATCTCACAGGACTATTCTGAGTCTGGTAAGAAGCAGAGATTGAGGAATGTCAGCATCTGTGGCCATACTGAACAAGTTTTCTGCTGTTAGACACAACCTAATTCCAGTCCATGCATTTGTACTGCAATGTGCTTTCAATAAATGTCACCATGTACTCAGGAAACAACTCTAAAATTAATCCCATCTGTGGTAATATGTCTTTGAATTGGACAGGATAAAGGCTCCCATGAAATTTTACATGATATTTGAGTATCAGATGTGACCATTCAATGTAATTAGGAACTTGTTAGTTGGAGGAATGTTGACGTATGTGTAATTTATTTATATCTTTTGGTCCATAAAGTAGTTTTAAGAAGATATATGATGAAAGACATATGCCATATAGCTAGGTAAGATTAATTCTAAAATGAGAAGAAAAAAGAGGTGAAGAGAAAAAGGATGGGGAAATAAAATGGAGTCGGCATGAGCTTAACACAAAATAAATGCCATTAACCTTTTTGGGGGGTTCACAGATTCACTCCAAGCTTTCCAGAAGAATGGCATTTATTCAGTTACATTCTCAGGATCTTAAAATAAAAACAAGTAGTTTCTCAAGGAAAGCTATAACTTTCTGGTTCTGAGATCCGAGCAAAATATATCTGGTGGACTCTCATAAAAGACCCTCTTTAATGACTGAATGATACCCTAAATAAGATTATCAAAGTAAATGTATGCTTCATGGCATTGTTTTTATGAGGAAATGGATGAATAAGTCTTCCACATCTACACATGCAACATTTCTTATTTCTTATTTTAAACTTCTTTTAGCATTGAGAATAAACAATTAAATAGCTTAGATTGCGCTTGCAAGAGGTTGAAAATAATGTCCATGAACAGGCCCCAAGCTCTCTAAATGCTCTTTGCTCAGATGAACACTTAAGCAAAGAAAGGTGGGATGGTGTAATCATTTTTGTTGAATCTGACTAATTCTAAGGAGGAGAAATGGTTGGGATGTGAGCGGTGTGTAGGAGAAAAAATTTACCTCCCTAAATTTCTTTTATTGGTGGATGAGAAAGTCATGGCTCTGAAGCAGCATAGAAAAATGCCTTAAGGGTGCTTGGGACCAAGCACATCTCTCTTATAGAAGAGGTTGTGAATCAGAAAGAAAACAAAACAGAAGCAAAGAACATTAATTTTCGTATATATTTTCTGGGTCAAGGACACCTTTAAGATTCAGATGAAACTATGAACTCTCTCACTGGGAAAAAGCACTCATATTCAAAAGCAAACAGCTTTCAGCCCACCCAAATTTTAGAAAAATTTTGATGGTAGCATTCTATAGCAAGGGGAAAAAATTCCTGGGAATTTTTATTTTCTTGGTTTGTCAATCTTCAAAATAAGAAGTGGGTTGCCAAGTTACAGGTACATACATATGGAACGTATTTTGTCTAAAGATAAGAGTGTAATAGTGTGAAAGTGTCTACTAGTTTGAATTGAAATGGCAACAGATACACAGAGGTGACAATAGGTCTAGGAATGATATTGGCAAGGGCTAAAGGAAACTCCAAGAAGTATATCAATGGTAACAAGTAGAGAAAGATTGGAGGCATCCTTGGCAGTGACCATGACATTGGCACAGCACAGGGGGCAGAATTTGCCTCGACAGGGTATCTTAAGCTTTTGTCTTTGCCATGACAGGAATTTAAGTACTAGGAGGCAGAGGGAAGAAAGGGTAGGTGATGGTGTTATCCCATCTTACATCTGAGAATGCAGAATGAGCTGGCTTGGGTATGTAACAGAGAAGAAGGTGAGAAGAATGGTTAAGATAGTTAAATGGAGGGGCATAAACTCCAAGTCTTTAAGCCAAAATCAACTTATTGATGCCTTCTATTATGCTAGCCCCAAAGATTTTTTAAAATTAGTTTTCATGGGGTGCCTGGGTGGCACAGCGGTTAAGCGTCTGCCTTCGGCTCAGGGCGTGATCCCGGCGTTATGGGATCGAGCCACATCAGGCTCCTCTGCTATGAGCCTGCTTCTTCCTCTCCCACTCCCCCTGCTTGTGTTCCCTCTCTCGCTGGCTGTCTCTATCTCTGTCAAATAAATAAATA
>NC_048232.1:54665376-54668026 GCF_002007445.2 Ailuropoda melanoleuca
ACACTTAAGCAAAGAAAGGTGGGATGGTGTAATCATTTTTGTTGAATCTGACTAATTCTAAGGAGGAGAAATGGTTGGGATGTGAGCGGTGTGTAGGAGAAAAAATTTACCTCCCTAAATTTCTTTTATTGGTGGATGAGAAAGTCATGGCTCTGAAGCAGCATAGAAAAATGCCTTAAGGGTGCTTGGGACCAAGCACATCTCTCTTATAGAAGAGGTTGTGAATCAGAAAGAAAACAAAACAGAAGCAAAGAACATTAATTTTCGTATATATTTTCTGGGTCAAGGACACCTTTAAGATTCAGATGAAACTATGAACTCTCTCACTGGGAAAAAGCACTCATATTCAAAAGCAAACAGCTTTCAGCCCACCCAAATTTTAGAAAAATTTTGATGGTAGCATTCTATAGCAAGGGGAAAAAATTCCTGGGAATTTTTATTTTCTTGGTTTGTCAATCTTCAAAATAAGAAGTGGGTTGCCAAGTTACAGGTACATACATATGGAACGTATTTTGTCTAAAGATAAGAGTGTAATAGTGTGAAAGTGTCTACTAGTTTGAATTGAAATGGCAACAGATACACAGAGGTGACAATAGGTCTAGGAATGATATTGGCAAGGGCTAAAGGAAACTCCAAGAAGTATATCAATGGTAACAAGTAGAGAAAGATTGGAGGCATCCTTGGCAGTGACCATGACATTGGCACAGCACAGGGGGCAGAATTTGCCTCGACAGGGTATCTTAAGCTTTTGTCTTTGCCATGACAGGAATTTAAGTACTAGGAGACAGAGGGAAGAAAGGGTAGGTGATGGTGTTATCCCATCTTACATCTGAGAATGCAGAATGAGCTGGCTTGGGTATGTAACAGAGAAGAAGGTGAGAAGAATGGTTAAGATAGTTAAATGGAGGGGCATAAACTCCAAGTCTTTAAGCCAAAATCAACTTGTTGATGCCTTCTATTATGCTAGCCCCAAAGATTTTTTAAAATTAGTTTTCATGGGGTGCCTGGGTGGCACAGCGGTTAAGCGTCTGCCTTCGGCTCAGGGCGTGATCCCGGCGTTATGGGATCGAGCCCCACATCAGGCTCCTCTGCTATGAGCCTGCTTCTTCCTCTCCCACTCCCCCTGCTTGTGTTCCCTCTCTCGCTGGCTGTCTCTATCTCTGTCAAATAAATAAGTAAAATCTTTAAAATAAAATAAAATTAGTTTTCAGTATATAAAATCCATATATCATACAAATATCTACATTTCTGGCTTCTCAAAAATGAAACAAAACAAAACAAAGCCAGAAGATCTGGCAATGCTAGACTCCAATTTTTGCAAGCAACAATCATTCCCTCACAGCACCAAACCCTGTTGTTTTTCCAACACAGACCAAATGATCTTCAAGCTTGAGCAGTATTTCCTTCCAGTAGCCAGGTTGCCTACTTTGTTCATTTATATTATCTGACTCATTCTGTAGTTTTTGAGTTTGTAACCTATCCCCCTCTAACCCCTGAACTAATATGTTATATTTTATTCACCTAATATGGCAGTATGAGGAGGCACCTTGCAGACCTCCAGTTCTAGGGAGCTTAACTGACCAAAAGCATTGGTTGCTACACTCTCAACCCACCACCACATTTTTCACCAAGGCCATACTTCTCACTGGCTGCTCCCTGAATACACATGGATCCTAAAATAGGCTCCAAGACTCTCTGATGATTTTGCTGAAACTTTTAAGATTGCAGGGCAGACAGGGATGCTTCCATCCAAACTTTCTTTAGTAAGGATCAGACTTGCCCTCCACCCCAGGTTTCTCCAGCTCCCTCACATTTTCTGTCACAGAGGCATCTTCTCTAATAAAATCCTTGACTAATTAAGCCCATCTTAATATTTACTTCTTGTTAGATCTAGTCTAATAGAAGTGGTAGCAGGAGTAATCTGAGAAAGTATGTAGTAAGATGTGGATTTGGGACTGGCTCACCACTACCCCAAAGATAAAGAAACTGTCATTCTGGTTGATAAATGAGGCACAGATAGTCCCTGGTATAAAGTGGTGGTGTAACTGCTGACAATTTTACCTGTAGTAACTTGAAAAAAATAAAAAGGAATAAGAAATCAGTCCCAATGGAGAGAAGTGCATGGCAGATGACATGATGCAGGCACTGAAAAATTTAACAGGGCTGGGGGATGCTTACAAAGATAGTGGAGTTGATTGGCTATTGCTATACTGTACTGATGTCCTGCAAAAAGATAATGAGAGACTGAAGGCTATTAACAAACAGTTAATGGCCAAGTTCTAGAGCCACAGGGCCTCTGTGTAGAGGACCTTATTGCCTGCAGTAGAAGTACAGACACAGTCAGGCATCAATTTGAAGATTGTTGGAGTTACAAAGCTCCAGAGATATTTGAACACTCAAATAATACAAGTATGTTTTATTATGAAGTTCAGGGCCAGGTAGAGAAAATCTGAGATGCTACAATATGGTTCAGGAACATCTGAATGGAGATGCCTGACCTGCTCAGATTCTCTGGTCTAGCAGAGAGGTGGCCCATGTTTATCTGGGAAGAGCTAGCACTTCATGGTCCCAAAATATGCTGTAGGAATCTCTCTGTCATGAAGCATAAAGTGTCCTTCCACCTTTCCTGGCCACCAAGCTGATAACTAGA